>NC_051044.1:270722-455722 GCF_904848185.1 Acanthopagrus latus
CTGAGTTTTAGGTGTGCAGGGTTTGACGTGATGTTGGCGTCACAGACGAGCTGCTGTGTGAAGATGAATCTGTTGAGAGTCGATGTTCCTTCATTGATCGTACTAGAAGAAAACTGATACTAATCCCAGTTCATGATTGATAATTGATCAGTTTCTACTGATTTTCCTGATGATTCAATAATTTCAGCTGTCGTCCACACTGAGGACAGAAGCTGTGATGTCAGTACACCAGGAACCAATCAGGTCTCTTTTTCACTGTCGAGCTGATTGATTTCTGTGAGTGAACAATTTATTGATTATCTGTTAATCTGCAAATTATCGTCTCAGTCAGTTGAAGCTCCTGAGGGTTGACATGGAGCCTTTAAATGTCCATTTTAATATTCACATGAAGAAAAGTTGAAGTGATAATCAGTTTCAGATCAATAGAAGAATTGATTGACTGGATAGCTTGTGATTGGAAGCAGCAGCGTGTCTGTGACTCGTCCGTCATGTTGAACAGATTTGATTCAGTGTTTGAGTTTTAATCTTGAAAGCCAAGATGCGCTCCTGTGTGTCAGTGTTTGATTGATTTGCAGTGAATTTCTCATTAATGTAGAAAATGACCCCTCAAGATTCGATCACTGAGGATCATTACACCCGAGTATTGATCTGAAAGTGTTGCCCCTAACGACTCGTCTCTGACAAACAGGCAACTGCAGCAGCGTCCCAAACACCTGAAGAAGAAGAAGTCCTGACTGACAATATAAGAACTGTTTTCTAGAAATTATCTGGACCTCATATGATTAATTGATTTAATTAATCTTCAGATTAAACAGCTGCGAAACTAAACAGTCATCACGTCATTGTGTTCACTTCTCCTGATGGACCGGTCCTGTTGTTGCAGGTTCTGGCTGTGATGAGCAGGTCATCATGATGATTATTTAAAAAAAGAAAAAAATAGAACCTGCCTTTCAAACTTCCATCGTGTGGACGGTGGCGAGAAGAGCTGAATGAGTAACGTGGAGATATTTTGAACCTGTTCAGACTGTTTTTGGCATTTTTGTTTGATAACAGACTAAAAATATAAGTTGATAATTGATGTTTTTTCTTTTCATGTTTTGGGGGAAAAGGCAGTGAGAAGTCAGCATCATGACATTAAACATCTGGTCTTTATTCAGAAAGGAGCAGCAGATAGTTCTGTCAGTGGACTAACGATCAGAGAGGTCACAGCTGGTTCTCCTCAGTGTTCAGATGTTCGTCCTCGCTCAGCTTCAGTGCTCACATTAAACCTTAAAGACGTCACGTCGTCGACTCTGAGCAGAAGTCTCCGATCAGAAGACGTGAGGAAACGTCACAAACTCAAACCTCAGTGGATCGACTGAGCTCAGCGTGTTCGTCCCGTCGTGTCACAATGGCGCCGGTTCACTCCAACACAGGAAGTCAAAGACTGCAGACAGTCAGTGACTGATGTCAGCTGATGTTTGGTGATCAATAACGTCACATTATTAAAGAACAGATTCAGACAGAAGATATGAAGCTACAGATGTTTCTGTGATTTTTATTTTTCTAATGCTTCCTCACTCATTCTGTCTCCTCACAGCTAAAATGACAAATATTAAATCAGTATTTAATGATCCCAGCGGCTCCAGTGCTTCTTCATCCTGTCCTCATTGATCATCAAGTCCTTGAATCTGTCTCCAGGTCCTTGAAATGTCTGAAATTAATCTTAGAAATATTTTTATAATTTTAATAATTTTAATTTTAATAATTTAAAGTGAAACAAAAAACTGATCTGCAGCAGGTTATCCTGATGTTATTGATCAGCTGACCAGTGTCAGTGCTGCACTGTGTTTAGCCTTTAGCCACGTTAGCAGCAGCAACTGCAACAAGTTGTTCTAACTTTGGTGTTCCTGTCTTTTCATCTGGCACCATCATCACAACAGAACCGCCCCCTGCCTCCGTTTGGTTGGGTTTAGTTCAGATTAAATTTATCAGGTGAACCAATCAGGGCTCCCTGCTAATTAGCATGCTAACATGCTCGGCTCAGAACGTGAACATGGTAAATGTACCTACTTTGTTAGCTTGCTAATGTTAGCATATATGTTTTAAGTGTCATTGTCAGTAATCAGAGTAAATTCTGCTGCTGCAGTTTAATTATAATAATTAAACTTTATTCATATGGAGATGATTGACAGTCTCAGCTGATGTTTGTTGTCTGTGTTATAGATTCTCTTCGTGTAGCTCTTTCTCAGTTCCAGTCCAGCAGGATGTTGGACGTGTTTGTCCCTCCGGCTGTCGTCCACAGTCTGGTCCAGGAGATGAGTTGAGTCCGATGTCGTCCGTCTCCACCAGGCCCTGCAGGTACTTGATGTACCTGATGGCGGCCCTCAGCGTCTCCACCTTGCTGAGACGTTTGTCGGCACTCTGTCCCGGCAGGTGCTCCCTCAGTTTGGCGTAGCCCTGGTTCACACACCTGACCCTCTGACGCTCGCGCTCGTTCCTCTTCTGGATGAACGCCGGCTCAAAGGGACACTCGTACACGCTGAAGTGTCCGTGGTGGTGGAAGGGGGACAGGTAGGGCAGCAGCGGGGGCCTGGGGCCCTTCAGAGGGTCCATGCTGGAAGGGTAGAGGAGGAAGGGGACGGAGGCGTGGTCACAGTGAGCAGCAGCAGGAGGCAGGCTGAAGCTCAGGTAAGAGGACGGAGAGAAGGTGGAGCTCATCATGTGACCTGACACCTGGAACACACCTGGAGGAGCAGCAGAGAGCTCAGTGAAGCTTCATCCTCCTCACCTGCACAGAGACAAGAGACATCACCAGAGACATCACCTGAGACAACACCTAAGACATCACCAGAGACATCACCTGAGACAACACCTAAGACATCACCAGAGACATCACCTGAGACAACACTCACAACCAATCAGATCGATCGATTATCACTTCTGATGTCAACATTCATCTGATTATCTTCATTATCACTGTTTTATTAATCTGATTGAACAAATCAGCTGTTTTCAGATGTTCTTCTCTGGCTCTGATGCAGCAAGTAATCTGTAAAGTAACTGTAACTAAAGTTTTCTAAGTAATGCAGTGGACTACAAAGTATTTTTCTTCAGAATGAAGTAGCAGAACGTGGAAATACTCCAGTGAAGTACAAATACCTCATAATTGTACTTGAGTAACTGGAGTAACTTCCAGCCTGACTGATCTCAGATCTGTGAGTTCATGAAAATAACATGTTAATAAAAACTGCTGTTGAAGCTGGAAACTGAAGCTAATAACAAATAAGAAACAAATGAGCTGTAACTAACGATCAGTACCACTGTTGATTAATGTGATTACCTCCTGGAGTAATCGATTAGTTGTTGATCTCTGAGACGTTTGAAACAGAAAGTGTTGCTGGTCGTTTTGTCCTCTGACGCCACAGACCTTCAGTTCACCATCACAGAGCTGCAGTTAGAGGAAAGACTGTCGGTCCTTCATAAATCAATCAAGCAGACGATGGAAAGATTTTGTAATTAATCAAACACCTGACGACTCGAGTGTACAGAGCAGTAATCAGAGTACAGATCGATGTGTGTGTGTGTGTGTGTGATGTTTCTTTGTCTCACCAGATGCTGCTGCTCCCGTCTGAGGCTGCACGCTGAAACACTGAAGCTTTACTTGCTTTTACATGCTGAAGCTCCGCCCCTCCAGGTGTGTGATGGGCCGTCAGGTAAGGACACACACACACACACAGACACACACACAGAGAGCAGTGGTGTGTCATGAATATAAAACATGAGATTGTTGAGCTTTATGAAATGATGGAAGATGAAACACACTGCTAACCCACTGAAGTGTGTGTGTGTGTGTGTGTGTGTGTGTGTGTGTGTGTGTGTGTGTGTGTGTGTGGGTGTGTGTGTGTGTGCCCAGACGTCAGGCTCTGTGAGGAGTAAAGCTGCTCTGTGGAACATCAAAGAGCATCGACACATAAAAATGAGTGTTTGCAGTTTCCTCTTCCTAAATCCTCCATTTCCAGATGAAAGGCGTCAGCGACACACACCCTTCCTGTCAGCCTCTCATCACACAGCACACACTGATGACTGTTTATA
Source organism: Acanthopagrus latus (assembly GCF_904848185.1). Lineage (NCBI taxonomy): Eukaryota > Metazoa > Chordata > Actinopteri > Spariformes > Sparidae > Acanthopagrus > Acanthopagrus latus. Next base: position 274,797 of record NC_051044.1, read on the forward strand.
CACACACACACGCACACACACACACACCTGTAACTTGAGCTGCTGTCTTACCTGAACATTCAGACCACTTGTGGACGACATCACACTTTATATAAAATCACTGAATATCAACAGCAACATTAGCTGACATCAGTGGTTAGTTGTTGGTTAGTTTTTGGTTTGTTGATTAGTTGTTGGTTGTTTGTTGGTTAGTTGTTGTTTGTTGGTTGTTTGTTGGTTAGTTGTTGGTTAGTTGTTGGTTGATTGTTGGTTGTCTGTTGGTTAGTTGTTGCTGTTTATTGGTCGTTTGTTGGTTAGTTGTTGTTGTTTGTTGGTCGTTTGTTGGTTAGTTGTTGGTTAGTTGTTGCAATACACAAAAACTATTGAACAGGTTTCCACTGAACTTCAGTGGAGGATGATCTCGGCCCAAAACAGACCTCATTAACTTCTGGTGCTGATCCAGGATCCATCTTTCTTTGTGAGACCGGATGTTTTTTCACACTTAAGTGAACTGAAGTTTGGATTTGGGTGATGCTGGCTGGCATCTGTTAGTGCAGTTTAAACTCTGGTTCTGTGGTTGTGGATACTACAGAGCAGTAGGTGTGATACTGAACCAGGGTGGATTGAATTAAAGGGGACTGTTGGGTCTTGGGGAGGTATGCACTCTACAGTGACGTCTCTGTATTCATTGTAGTCAGTCAGCAGGATTACAGAACAAACTGCTGGACCAGTGTTGATGAAACCTGGTAAATCAGTAAGAACACATGAGACCGTGGAGTGTTTCAGGACAGACTCGTTCCAGAACCACAAACACCACAGTCCAGTGGGCCAGAAACACAATGATGTCATCACTCGGAGTTCACACAATACTACTCAAAGAAACTTTTCACTGTTACAGCTGATCTGATCCAACATGACTTCATATTTACACTGGGGAGGATTCAGTGGCCTCTCTGGTGAAGACACGAGTCCTGTCTTAATGTCCACCAGTAACATCAGGACGCTGCAGTTGTTCAGTCCAACGTTTGTCCTCCAACAGCTCACAAGAGAAGCACTGAGGTCCTGAGGCAGCTGCAGGGACACACACACACACACACACATACACACAGTGCAGTTAAAGGACCATATGGACCAAAATATCAGATTATGTTCGTCCAAAAATAAATATGAAAAACGTGCGATGGTCTTCTGATTCAAGTTCTGGATTGCGAAACATCAGTATTCATCCACAACAACAGATGGCGCCAAATATGAGTCAAAGGACTGAAGTCCAGTCCCCTCAGCGCCTCACCAGCACTGCAGCCCAGAGGCCTGATAGGTGGAGAGGTGGAGGCTCAGAGGTGGAGCAGGCTGCTGTTCTGGTGTGACGGCTCGCTCTCCTTCAGGCTCCCTGCTGAGAGGCTCTGCATCCGCAAACATCACACTGTTGATTCTAATCAGCACTAATGAGACAATGAGTCCATATTTGGTATCTAGTTGGAGAGAGCTGAGGAATGAAGTGTTCTGTGTGACACAGTGATGTCTACATTACACTGCAAGTTCAGACTGACTATGATGCAACACCAAATGTACTGAAGTGGACTAAATGATGCTTTAATCAGAAACCAAAGAGTCCAGGGTTGGTCCAGAAACATCTAACTATTCCAAATAAACTCTATTGTTATGTAATATATATTCAGTTGGATGTCCTCAGGTGCCTGTTGTCCTTCAGGTTACAGCTGTTCGGTCCAAACCCGTTCAGTTCTCGTCACATCGTGACTTCTGCTCTGGATTTTCTGATCTGATTTCAGCAAACCTTTCGTTGATCTATGTACGAGTATTTACCTTCATTAAAATCTATTCTCCAAACATCAGACTGCATGGGTCTCTTCCTCTGGACAGACTCTGTACACACACCCAGCAGCCAATCTGTACTGTGTCCGACCTCGACCTCCCAGCTGTGAGTCCCTCAGTTAAAACCCTCAGATCCCAGGACAGACCAGCATCCCTCAAACCTCTCTGGATTATCAGGAAGCTGCCGTCTCTGTCCTCCTCTCACACTGCTCAGATCTTCAGACAGGATCCGGTTCAGCCCAGCAGTGTTTGGGTCCAGAACCACAGGAGTGTAGGAGACCATGTCCTTCATCTTGTTCCAGATGTTGAAGCTCAGGTTGCCCAGGTGTTTGGCCTGGTCTATCAGAGCTCCTGAGGGCAGCTGTGGATCCTCCAGCAGGGGGCGCTGCTGGACTCTTTCCACTGCAGCCTTGTAGTTGTGCAGGAATGAGACGTCTTCAGCTCTCAGCTGCTCCTCTGTGGCTCTGACTGTGTGTGAAAGAGCTGCTATCTCTCTGCTCAGAGCCTCCATCTTCTCCTTCATCATCTGACTCTTCTGCTCCTCTTCCTCCCTCAGTGCAGCCATCCTGGCCTCCTCTTCCTCTGCTAGAAACCGGTGCAGCTTCTTAAACTGATCCTTAATCTGCCTCTCTGTGTGTCGGGCCTGGACCTTCATGTGTTCTGCTGTCTGAACGAGCTTCACTGTAACTTCTTCAGGAACCTTTAACTTCTCCTTTAAAGGCTCCAGTTTCCTGAAGTTCCTTCTTGTGTTGTCGTGCAGCTTCACTGATGGGTCTGAATCTGTGGTTGGTGTGTTGTTCTGAGTCTCTGCAGACGAGACACACCGGCTGCTGATGGTCCAGACAGAAGAGTTGGAGTTCCTCAGAGTGCCGACAGCAGAGATCCTCTGAAGCTCTCTGGTCTTTCTCTCTTAAAGGGATAGTGCTCCCTTCTTAAAGGGTCAGTACACCAACTTCCTCGCAGATTAGTATTAACAAATGATGTTTGTAACCATGGTAATGAAAACACAATGAATGAATTAAAGCACTTTTAACTAGACATAACTGGATATGAGCCTATCAAGAAGTAGAGAACATTATGTCACACTGACAGGACAGGTCCACACACAGTTCTGGTGCCGCTGTGTCTGTGGGTCCAGTGAAGTGTGATGTTGGAGCCGAGCAGCTCCTCTCATTGTCACTGGGCCGAGGCTTAAGCAGAAGAATGCACTGTTGCAATGGATGAATAGAAGCACTAACAATAATAAGTGTGCGTGTTGCTTCAGATTCGTTCACTGCTGATATTCATTGTTGAGCTCAGCAAAAAGATTGACACAGATTCAACAGTCGGACGTCCAGCGGTTTCAGTGTGATCATGAAGCCTCGCTGCTGCCCCATTCACATGGAAATGTTAAGCTGCCTATTACCATATGGCAAACCATACGAGCTGCTGGGAGAGTGGGGGGGAAACTGGGACACACTCTTCCCAGTTGTCAGGTCTGAATGGTGTGAGTGAGTCTTTGTCCTGAGAGCAGCTGGAGGCTCCAGCGCCTGACATCACGCTTCCTCTCACCAAAACCTCTGAAGGTCTGAGGACACGAACCTCGTCCCTGTCAGGTCATGTTGAATGTCATGTTCACTCATACATATACATTGTGTGTGTGTGTGTGTGTGTGTGTGTGTGTACGTACGTATATGCACAACATGTATATAAGTTGATGAAGTCATCTCAGTCATCAGGTCCTGGTACCTCTATGTTCTGTATCATAGTCAACTAGACTTGTTTCACTTTGTTGAAGACAACCCACGTCTCATCGAAGAGGCTTCACTTCTAACTAAGTGGAGGAGCTGCAGTGTGGGAGTGTCCTTACACAGTGTGGGAATGTCCTTATACTCTTTCTCTGTGTTTGCATATATATATATATATATATATATATATATATATATATATATATATATATATATATATATATATATATATACACTTTTTTTATTGGGCCTGGCATGAAATCAGTTAAACCTGTCTGATAATTTTCTGGTTGGTTAAGCAGCTGAGGGCATCGTTAATCACTTTCAGCTGTATTGGTGTTCATGGAATTAACAACAGGTGCACCACAGTGGCAACAATTAGAAAACCCTCAAAACAGGACTGGTTTTACATGTGGAGGTCATTTCAAGTTTCTCCCTCTTGATCTTTTTTGGCGGATTTTTCACTCATGCTGGTTTTGGCTTGAGTAATTATCTCTACTGGCAGTATGAGGCGATTCCTTAACCCTACAGAAGTTGCACAGGTTGTCCAACTTCTCCAGGATGGCACATCCACACATGCTGCAGCAAGAAGGTTTAATGTGTCTCCCAGCACAATCTCCAGAACATGGAGGAGATTTCAGGAGACTGGTGGTTATTCTCGGAGAGCTGGACAGGGCCGTAGAAGGTCCTCAAGCCATCAGCAAGACCGATACCTGCGCCTTTGTGCAAGGCGGAACAGGCTGAGCACTGCTCGTGCCCTACAGAATGACCTCCAGAGGGCCACTGTTGTGAATGTCTCTACCCGAACAATCAGGAACAGACTTCATGAAGGCAGCCTGAGGGCCCGACGTCCTGTAGTGGGCCCTGTGCTCACTGCCCAGCACCGTGGAGCTCGACTGGCATTTGCTGAAGAACACCAGAATTGGCAAGTCCGCCACTGGCACCCTGTACTTTTCACAGACGAGAGCAGGTTCACCCTGAGCACCTGTGAGAGACGTGAAAGAGTCTGGAGAAGACAAGGAGAACGTTATGCTGCCTGCAACGTCGTTCAACATGACAGGTTTGGTGGTGGGTCAGTGATAGTCTGGGGAGGCATATCCATGGAGGGACGCACAGACCTCTACTGCCTAGGAAATGGTTCTCTGACTGCCATAAGGTATCGAGATGAAATCCTTCAACCCACTGTCAGACCCTACGCTGGTGCAGTAGGTCCTGGTTTCCTCCTAATGCACGACAATGCCCGGCCTCATGTGGCAAGAGTATGCAGGCAGTACCTGGAGGATGAAGGAATTGAAACAATTGAATGGCCTTCACGATCCCCTGACTTAAACCCAATAGGACATCTGTGGGACATTATGTTTCGGTCCATTAGGTGCCGCCAGGTTGCTCCTCAGACTGTACAACAGCTCAGGGATGCCCTCACACAGATCTGGGAGGAAATGCCACAAGACACCATCCGTCGTCTCATTAGGAGCATGCCGCGACGTTGTCAAGCATGCATACAAGCTTGTGGGGGCCACACAAGATACTGAAAAGCATTTTGAGTTGCAGAAATTAACTTTTTGAAAAAATGGACTAGCCTGCCACATCTTCATTTCACTCTGGTTTTAGGGTGTCTACACAATTGAGCCCTCTGTAGGCTGAAAACTTTTATTTCCATTAAAAGACTTGGCATCCTTTTGTTCCTAAGACATTGCCCTGTCGTTATTTGTATAGATATCCAACTTCATATTGAGATCTGATGTATCTAATGTGTTTCTTTAAAGTGCTCCTTTAATTTTTGTGAGCAGTGTATATATATGTAAATATATATATATATATATATATATATATATATATATATATATATATATATATATATATATGACTCATCACTTCCGTCACTTTCTGTTATTGCTGAAGATGTCAGGACTCCTGTTTCTGTTTGTTCTTGTGTCTGGTTTTTGGTTTCTTGTTTATGATTTACATCCTTGTATCATGTCTTGTGTTGTGTTTTTTCCATGTCTTGTGTGTCATGTGTTTGAATTTCCATGCCCTCATGTGTCCTTTAAGTTTCTCCTATGTTCTCCCCTCTGGCTCCCTCGGTCTGTTGTCTTGTTCCCTCCTGGTCTGTTCCTCTGTGCTCCTCCCCCTCATTATCACACCTGGCTTCCTTCCTCCTCTCTCCTCACCTGTGCCTCGTCATGTCATTTGTGTCTGTGTATTTAGTCTCTGTGTTTCCCCTCACTCTTTCTCTGGTCATTGTTTGCTGTTTTCTGTTATCTGTTAGTCGTTGCCTGTCCCATGCTCCTGTCCCGTTTGGTATGTCTTGGTTTTGAGTTTTCCATGTTTAAGTTGAACTTTGAATTTTGATTTGTACATTGTCTAGCTGTTTTCTTTTGCTACTTTGTCTTGTTCTTGGTTGTTACTTTGCCTTTTGCCCTGTTTTGTCTGCTTTTGTTTTTGTAATCAGCTTTTTAATAAAGCTCGCCTTTTGTTTTCCTTATCTTGCCTTCCGTGTGTACTGCATTTGGGTCCACCTTCCCTTCCATAGTCTTCCCTTTTTAAAACCCTAACCTGACAGAATGACCAGACCGTATAAAAGGGACCCTGCAGTTAATGGATTAGAGATAATCCGGTGGTACCAGGACTTTGTTACAAATCCCACCAGTAGGGCTCGTCAAATTGCCGCAAGCAAACTTTTTTTTTCAAGCTTATGACTCAACCAATGCCACAGCTCCAGCCTCAGCCCATGCCACAGCATCAACATAAGCCCATGCCACAGCCGAAATGTCTCCTTTCTGGGGAACCCGGCTTGCCTACAAAGTATCCCCAACGAGAAAGCGACGAGCCCGTCCACATCCTGACTCCCTGAAGTCAGGCTCAGGGGCCTCAGGCCATGCCTCAACTCCAGCCACAGCCAAGCTCCCAGCCCAGGCCTCAGCTCCAGCCACAGCCGAGCTCCCAGCCCAGGCCTCAGCCTCAGCCGAGCTCCCAGCCCAGGCCTCAGCCTCAGCCACAGCCGAGCTCCCAGCCCAGGCCTCAGCCTCAGCCACAGCCGAGCTCTCAGCCCAGGCCTCAGCCTCAGCCACAGCCGAGCTCCCAGCCCAGGCCTCAGTCTCAACCCCGTCGACACCTGCCAGTGGCCCCCAGTCGGCGTTCCGGTCGACACCTGCCAGTGGCCCCCAGTCGGCGTTCCGGTCGACACCTGCCAGTGGTCTTCAGTCGGCGGTCCAGATGGCGCCTGTTCCTGCACCTCGGTCGGAGGCCCGGCCGAGTCCCATGCCAAGCCCTGTGCCCGCACAGAAGATGTGTGGTAACAGACGTATGTGAGGTTTTATAGATCTGATTCTGAGCCGACACCTGTTCTGTGTGTCCACAGATTTAAAGGGATATAGGGAGCATAATGCATAATGACGGGCAGCAGCTTCAGAGGTGGGCTGCTGCTCTCAATGAGGCTGAAATGTGGGCATGAGGCACCGCTCACAGCTCCCACACATTCTTCAGGTCCATACACACACACACACACACACACTTCAGTGTGTTGGAATGTGTTTCCATCTGCATGTTGTTCGGTGACTCACTGCTCAGATATGCAGAGTGAAGAAAGGATGTGGCGGTGTCCCTGCAGCAGGACCATCTGCCTCCTCAGTCTCTCTCATGGTCATTGATGGTGTTAAGACGTCCACATGAGTCAGGAGTGTCCTGCATCGCTCGGGACAACCAGGCGTTCATCACCACGCTCACCGTTTCATCACAAACACACCCCTGTCCCTGCGGAGGGAAACAATGGCAGTGGTCCAAAAACTAAAACGTTTTTACAGTAAACACAATGTTAAGCTCAAGTAAACACAAATATATACCTTTTATTAATCATATCTTTAGCCATCAGTCACATCTGACTGTAGTGTTGTGACGTGGGCTGTTGATGTGTATCGAGCGACCAGCTGCAGAGATTCTAATGAATAAAATTTAGCTCGTCAGCTGAGGAGCTGCGTTAGCTGCAAATAAACTCAAAGTGCAATGATTTGAAGCTTGTGTTGAAACTAACCAGGGTACATATACAATAATGATATTAATACAATAACGATCAACATCTAATGTTAGTTACTTAGTACTCGCCTTTACTTTTACAATACAGAACTTCCTGCTCTTCACCTCCCAGACGGCAGCATTATTTACCATCCAGACTGTAAAAACATAGAGCTGTCCGTTCTTTTATCAGCTTTATCATGAAGTGAGGGATTCTCCACCAGGTCGTGAACATGTCACCGACGTGGAGCTGGTGGTTTAAACTGCAGCAGAGTGTTTAATGTTGTTGAGTGCCGATGCTCACAGGGAACGTCTTTACTTCTCTACAGCTGATCTAAATGACTGAGAGGGAAGTCTGCTGTGAGTCAGTGTGCAGGTCACATGACTGAAGACTCTGAATGAGCTCTGATAAACAAAACAATTATTCAGGGTATTTTTAATTATGAATTATTGAATTTAATTATTACTGTCAGTGTCTGACATGTCTGACTTTATCAGCCCTGACGTGTCTCTCTCTACCTCCCCTTCTCTCTCTCTCTCCCCTATTGTTGTGAGGGCCTCGCCCGCCCACTGGCCTCAGAGTGTGGGAAAGCTAATGGTTCCTGGGACTCGTGGCTTTGTGATGCTAATGTAGGTCTATAAATAGAGGAGAGGGCTGCTGCCTCCATCACAGCTCCTCTGCTCCCCACAGAAGCTCTGCACTCCACCAGAATGGCTCCCAGCAGCACCAGAGACTGTCCTGTCTCACTGCTGTCCACCAGAGACTGTCCTGTCCCACTGCTGTCCACCAGAGACTGTCCTGTCTCACTGCTGTCCACCAGAGACTGTCCTGTCCCACTGCTGTCCACCAGAGACTGTCCTGTCCCACTGCTGTCCACCAGAGACTGTCCTGTCTCACTGCTGTCCACCAGAGACTGTCCTGTCCCACTGCTGTCCACCAGAGACAGACACAAAGTAAGTCCTGCTCCTCCTTCACTCTCATGACACCATGTGTGAACTCTTTTCACAGGATGCCAACGCCAAACTGGAGAAGGCCGACGTCCTGGAGATGACGGGTGGTGTTCCTGAAGCAGCGGCTGCAGCCTCGGCACGCCCACAGCCTCGGCTACTCATGCTGCTGGAAGGAGACGATGCACTTCCTCTCCGCCAGCTCTCTGAAGCCACCAGCCACCAGCCACGTCCAGGCTGCAGCAAAGCCGCTGGCCGCCCCAGACGGAGTCGTGTGGAGGCCGTGGTAGAAGCTTTGGACCGCTGTGATGGAGGCTGACCTCCACACGTTCCTTTAAATGACAGATCTTCGCGTTGAAGCGTCGGTCCTGGTGTGTGTGCTGCTGAAGCACTCTGACTGGATGAGTCCTCTGAGCAGGTGTGGAGCGAAGTGTTGACACTGTGTGTTCACTCTCCTCTCAAACTGAAGTCTTTCCTGTGGAAACATCCAATAAACATTTTTATCTTGATATTGTCTGTTTCGTGTTTTTGATGAACGTTTTTTTCAGCAGTTTCAGTTGAGTTGCTGCAGGATCTATAATATCTATAATATCTGTAATATTTGTATTATCTATAATATCTAACAACATCATATATTCTGTAACTGAAGCTGTCAGGTAAATGTAATGGAGTAAAACATTGTGATGTGTTCGTTGTGCTTTTTATGTGAACTCCTTATTTTTAGTGCAGTACTTGAGTAAATGTACTTTGTTACTTTGCAGCCCTGGTAGCTTTCATGTGGATCAGTTACATACTGATTACTGGACGGGCTTTTCCCTCCAGATCTGAGGCAGATTAGTGAGCCGGGGTGTGTGTGTGTGTGTGGTGGGATAATTTAACATGGCACACTTCCTTTGTCTCTGGGGGCTGAGGACTGTGGGAAAGCAGAGCAGAGGTAGACTCCACACAGAGGACCGCCCTGCTGCCCTGCAGCCAGGCAGCAGCTGTGTGATCAAACACCACCTGACAGAGTCCAACACTCAGCAGCCCGCCGCCACCCGCCACCCGCCACCCGCCATCCGCCATCCGCCCACCTGAGAGGCTCAATACACGGAGCACAGGGCTTCTGGCACACTCACACTCACACTCACACTCACAGCTAAAGCCCTGCTGCATGTCTTAATAAACATTAACACTCAGATAAATACAGTCTTCTCATTATTACACATCCTTATATTGAACCATCCTTCTGCAACATGAAGGTAAAATCATCTTACAACACTGAAAAGATGGAAAAAGATTACCTGCAACAATCTGCCACAGAGACATCAACCCATTAAATACAGGAAAAACAAAATGAATGCAGGATTGTAAAAAAAACACCACAATACCCATATTAAATATTAAACTTATGTTTTGAATGTTTATTTTAAATCTGTTTTGTCCTTTTGCTATTTAAAGCGCATATGGCTGTAAAATATGGAAGTCATTAAAAAAATCTTGACACAACATGAACATTTTCTATATACATATTAACTATGCTGTATGTTTAATATACACACATATGTATGTATATTAAACATATATAAGTTTATATTGAACATATATATGTGTATATTAAACATATATATATATATATATATATATATATATATATATATATATATATATATATATATATATATATATATAGTGTGTATATTATTATATATATATAGTGTATATTAAACATATATGTGTGTACAGGTATGACAGCATGATGTAAAGTACACGATGACGTAATAAAGTCAACGATGTTGACATAATGTGCAGTTATACGAGGTTATTCTGATCTGATTATCATTGTTATTGTTATTAATTTACTCTGAGTTGTTGACATGTCTGAGAAGCGACTCAGCTCAACAATCAGGTCAACAGAAGGACTTCCTGCTCAAAGCTCAGCGGTCGCCTGTGATTGGATGAGAATATTTTACAGTTCGCTGAATGGCCAGAGGGTGACCCGCCTGTGGAAGAGTCCATTCCACCAGAGGGGGGGGGGCTCTTGGCTGGTATTTACGGTTCTTAACGCAAAAAAAGCGCATTTTCTGTCATAAAGTTATCGTTAGTAATATTTATAGATATATTTTATTACTAAACTGTGCTTAAGTGAACATTAGTTTCGAGAATGAGCGGAAATCTGGCATTGAAACACGAACACCCCCGTTAATCGTTAGAGCAGTCTGGTTAGTCGTCATCAGTCGAAGCGCCTGAAGCAGCCCGGTGATCGATACGGTGTATATAATCTGGTATTGATCCGTAAGTCAGGTGGGTAACAGGCTGGGAGAGTCCGACTGAGCTTCACCTTCATCCTGCTGTCGGTAAAAGATGCTGCGCGTGAAGACGGCTGTGTGGCAGTCATGGCGGGGGTAGGTACTGTTTCTGCACGTGAGCACACGAGACTCCTTCACCTCCACCGTGACTACAACATGTCGGTGAGCTAATGTCAGTGAGCTGCTGTCAGTAAAAAGACATTTGAAATACACTGACATTAGCTCACCGACAGCAGCTAATGTGAGTGAGCTAGTGTCGGTGAGTCATTGTCAGTTAACAACTGTCAGTATAAATAACATTTGAAATACACTGACATTAGCTCACCTACAGTAGCTAATTTAATTACAGCGGACAAGCTCAGAAGTATATCTGCAAAGAAACCCAAGTTATCAGATAAATGCAGTTGTGTAAAAAGTATTTATATATCTGCATCTGAATTGTACCAAAAAACATGCAATTGAAAATATTATAACAAAAGTACAAGTGTTAAATCAAGTGTACTCAGTGACTTGACATCACTGGACCAGACTGACGGCTGCAGTTCTGGAACATGAGAGCAGTCAGTCATGATTCAGCTCACAGTGAAACGCTGCTGACTGTTGTTATCTCGATGCAGATGCATCCGTGTCGTTGTGTGTTTTGGACATTAAGACGTGATCCCAGATGCCTCACACAGTCTGAGGTGTGTCTGTACCTGTTCACTCAGAACTGTGTTGGCACACAGCAGAGTGTCTGTAAGACCTGCTGCAGCTGCTGACACTCCACCTACTCTTATGTAACAGTCAGATTCAGTGTTTTCACTGGGGGGCTGTGAGGATTTAAGGGGGCCACTCTTCTTAGAACCAGACAGTGATTCTGAGAAGGAACAGAAGTTTATTTTTCTGGGACATCTGTGAAAACTGCATTAAATGAAACTCTTTCAGTTTCTAGATGTTTATTGTCGCTCCCTCTCGGTGGTCAGCAGCTGAGTCTGAGCCTCGTGTGGAGACGAGCTGTTGGGAGGTTCAAGTGTGTCTTTAAAGTCTGTATGAGAATATTTATCATGCCAGCAGCCGGCCTGCCTCCTCCTCTCACTGTTGACTCAGTGACCTTCAGTTTAGAAGGTTTAGACAGGAGAAGTTAATTATTTCTGGGAGAGAGATGGAGCCAGATATGTGCTGTGATGGTGAAACATGAAGTGACCTGGATGAAGCTGGAATAACTTGTTCAAAGCTTTTCCTCATCTTTTCATCTGATTCACACTTATTTTTACTTCACTATTTATAATATAAATACAAAATCATGACAGTGTAACATTTGTTGGGATCTGAACCAAACAGGCAAGCAGATTTAACAAAAACAAACAAAAAACCCAACCTGCAGCTCCTGCAGATTAATTGTTCTGTCCGAGATCCATTTAAACGTCTGCGAACATCTCTGTGAAGCTTCAGCACAGTCGTGAGGATTCATGGTTCAACAACAGACTGACTGCTGACACTCACCAAACAAACATGTTGGTCGTGTCTATAGTAAAAGGTAAATGTTGTGTTGTTGGGAGAATTCCCCTTCGTCATGTTCTGGTCATGTTTTATCCAGTTGGTCCAGTCTCAGCAGCCTTGTTGAAGGTGTGAATGTTCTTGGGCCTCCTGATTGCTGGAAACTGAAAACTGGAAACTGAAATTTGGGCCAACGTTGAAGAAGGTCTGGCTGAAACCAGCTTGCTCCTGTCTGTTCATTAAATGAGTTCAACATCCTCCAACCATGACCCAGATTTTCATGGCCAGTTTAGGTCAGTTCAGGTAAAATCCACCTGCTGATCTGAGCAGGTTTCCTGCTGACTCGGTCTAAATTCCCACTCTGAACCAGTAGAAGTTTAGAACTCCCTGATTGGCATTAATCCAAGCTGAATGTGTGTTTGTGTGTTTGCAGGTTGAGAACGTTCCCCTGTGCAGCAGTGGAGGTGAAGAACGAGCCGATCCTGGGCTTCACAGAGGGGAGTGCAGAAAGAAAAGAGCTGCTGAAGGTCAGAACCTGCTCGTAGTCAGAACCTGCCCGTGTAGACATGGACTCAGTCTGAACATGATGATGACTGAACCTCTTCTTCTTCTTCATGTCAGGCCTTAGACAGTCTGAAGGGGAAGACGGAGGAGATCCCGTGTGTGGTTGGAGATGAACATGTGTGGACCAAAGACATCAGATATCAGCTGTCTGTGAGTCCACTGCTGGTTCTGGAATCACAGATAACTGTTGCTCTGTTCATCATGTTTCAACCAGTTTACTGTGTCAAACCCGAGTGAACTGAGCTGTTATATAACGTGCTTATTGTTTGTAACATCATAACTCTCACGTACTTTGACGTTCTTTGTCTTTTCAAAGCCGTTCAATCACTCGCACAAGGTGGCAAAGTTCTGCTACGCTGACAAGGTGAGCTGACGTCTGTACGGGTCACTGTGTTCAGAATTCTGATGGTGAGATTCCAAATAATGTAAAAATGTGCTTTTCATAGAATGTTTCTGTTTTCATATTTTTAAACAACTCTGCTTACAAACCCCAAAACGTTTTAATTAACGCTTTAATTACTCCACACGTCATTCTCACAAATGTTACTGATCACTTTCACTGATTTCAATACTGTGAAACTGATAACGATCATTGCTAATCTTCACCAGAACCGTCCCTGCTTCTGATAAGGTGTTTTTGATTCCCAGTAATGGGTTGGACTCAGGTTTCAGTGATTTTGTTGAGGAGCAACAGGTTGGAAATGAGCCTTTAGTTGATCAGTCTCTCCAAATATAGGTAGTAATGATTACTGATTACTGATTAATGGTTTGCTCGATTAAAAATGTCTAATAAATAATCAGAGACAAACACAAATACATCAAAAAGTATCTTGTTACAAATACTTTCAAACTTTCAAATATATCAAATAAGACAAAACCCTGGGATGACACGATGCATTTAATAAACAGTTTGTAGTTCTATAGAATCATAAGGACATTTAGCCTCGGCACAGACGGAGCCTCGCTATCAAAATGAAGTCATTATTCTGTTATTTAGTTTATTATTTAAGTCACTTTGTGAACTTCTCTGCTCTTTTAAATCCTTAATGTTGTGAATAGAAATAGAATAACTTCCAGAATACTTCACCATCATTAATGATTATCCTATAATCGATAGTTAAGGCAGCTGAAACACTTCCACAGAGCGAACCCCAACAATGCATTAACCATCTTTCAGCAGGCGATCAAACAGAAAGCAGATCAGCTGACAGAGTCGAAGACAGTTCAACTGTCCAGACTTCAGATATGATATCGATCTTTCTTCTGCTGTTTTAGCTCGAACACAAAGTTCCTCTCAGCTTCTTCCTCTGGTGGCTTTATGCTGAAGCACCGTGTAACTCTGACAGTGATGCTGACTTGTTGATCGAAGCCTCTGCTGACCATTTTCATTTTGCATGAATGTGACTGATGCAGGAGCTCATCAACAAAGCAATCCTGGCATCTGTGGCAGCGAGGAGAGAGTGGGACCTGAAGCCCGTCCAGGACCGAGCCCAGATTCTCTTCAAGGCAGCCGACACCCTCAGCGGACCCAAGAGAGCTGAAGTCATCGCCAAGACCATGATTGGACAGGTACAGCAGACCCAGGGAGACACCATTCACACAGAGAGAGAGACGAGGACACTGTTCACAGAGAGAGAGAGAGAGAGACGAGGACACTGATCACACAGAGAGAGAGAGAGAGAGAGACGAGGACACTGATCACACACACAGAGAGAGAGAGACGAGGACACTGTTCACACAGAGAGAGAGAGAGAGACGAGGACACTGATCACACAGAGAGAGAGAGACGAGGACACTGATCACACAGAGAGAGAGAGAGAGACGAGGACACTGATCACACAGAGAGAGAGAGACGAGGACACTGATCACACAGAGAGAGAGAGACGAGGACACTGTTCACACAGAGAGAGAGAGACGAGGACACTGATCACACAGAGAGAGAGAGACGAGGACACTGATCACACAGAGAGAGAGAGACGAGGACACTGATCACACAGAGAGAGAGAGAGAGACGAGGACACTGTTCACACAGAGAGAGAGAGAGACGAGGACACTGTTCACACAGAGAGAGAGAGACGAGGACACTGATCACACAGAGAGAGAGAGAGAGACGAGGACACTGTTCACAGAGAGAGAGAGACGAGGACACTGATCACACAGAGAGAGAGAGACGAGGACACTGATCACACAGAGAGAGAGAGACGAGGACACTGTTCACAGAGAGAGAGAGACGAGGACACTGTTCACACAGAGAGAGAGAGAGACGAGGACACTGTTCACAGAGAGAGAGAGAGACGAGGACACTGATCACACACAGAGAGAGACGACGAGACACTGTTCACAGAGAGAGAGAGACGAGGACGAGGACACTGATCACCCAGAGAGAGAGAGACGAGGACACTGATCACACAGAGAGAGAGAGACGAGGACACTGATCACACAGAGAGAGAGAGACGAGGACACTGATCACACAGAGAGAGAGAGACGAGGACACTGATCACACAGAGAGAGAGAGACGAGGACACTGTTCACACAGAGAGAGAGAGACGAGGACACTGATCACACAGAGAGAGAGAGACGAGGACACTGTTCACAGAGAGAGAGAGACGAGGACACAGATCACACAGAGTGAGTGAGAGAGACGAGGACACTGTTAACACAGAGAGAGAGAGAGAGACGAGGACACTGATCACACAGAGAGAGAGAGAGAGACGAGGACACTGATCACACAGAGAGAGAGAGACGAGGACACTGTTCACACAGAGAGAGAGAGAGACGAGGACACTGTTCACAGAGAGAGAGAGAGACGAGGACACTGATCACACACAGAGAGAGAGACGAGGACACCGATCACACAGAGAGAGAGAGACGAGGACACTGTTCACACAGAGAGAGAGAGAGAGACGAGGACACTGTTCACACACAGAGAGAGAGACGAGGACACTGATCACAGAGAGAGAGAGAGAGATGAGGACACTGTTCACAGAGAGAGAGAGAGACGAGGACACTGATCACAGAGAGAGAGAGAGACGAGGACACTGTTCACAGAGAGAGAGAGACGAGGACACTGTTCACAGAGAGAGAGAGAGACGAGGACACTGTTCACAGAGAGAGAGAGACGAGGACACTGATCACACAGAGAGAGAGAGACGAGGACACTGTTCACAGAGAGAGAGAGACGAGGACACTGATCACCAGAGAGAGAGAGACGAGGACACTGATCACAGAGAGAGAGAGAGAGAGAGAGAGATGAGGACACTGTTCACAGAGAGAGAGAGAGACGAGGACACTGATCACAGAGAGAGAGAGAGACGAGGACACTGATCACAGAGAGAGAGAGAGACGAGGACACTGTTCACAGAGAGAGAGAGAGACGAGGACACTGATCACAGAGAGAGAGAGAGACGAGGACACTGTTCACAGAGAGAGAGAGAGAGATGAGGACACTGTTCACAGAGAGAGAGAGACGAGGACACTGATCACACAGAGAGAGAGAGACGAGGACACTGTTCACAGAGAGAGAGAGACGAGGACACTGGTCACCCCCAGAACGAGAGAGAGCGAGACGAGGACACTGTTCGCAGCGGGAGAGAGACGAGGACACACTTCACACAGAGAGAGGGCGACGAGGACACTGCTCACACAGGAGAGAAGAGAGAGACGAGGACACTGATCACACAGAGAGAGAGAGACGAGGACACTGATCACACAGAGAGAGAGACGAGGACACTGTTCACAGAGAGAGAGAGACGAGGACACTGTTCACAGAGAGAGAGAGAACGAGGAGGACTGACTGAGAGAGAGAGACGAGGACACTGTTCACAGAGAGAGAGAGACGAGGACACTGTTCACAGAGAGAGAGAGAGGGAGGACACTGATCACACAGAGGAGAGAGAGACGAGGACACTGTTCACAGAGAGAGAGAGAGAGAGACGAGGACACTGATCACAGAGAGAGAGAGAAGAACGAGGACACTGTTCACAGAGAGAGAGAGAGAGACGAGGACACTGTTCACAGAGAGAGAGAGACGAGGACACTGATTCAGAGACGAGAGAGAGAGAAGACTGAGGACACTGTTCACACAGAGAGAGAGAGACTGAGGACACTGTTCACAGAGATGAGAGAGACGAGGACACTGGATCACAGAGGGAGGTGAGAGCCGAGGACACTGATCACACAGTGAGAGAGAGAGAGAGAGAGGACACTGATCACAGAGAGAGAGAGAGACGAGGACACTGTTCACAGAGAGAGAGAGAGAGAGACGAGGACACTGATCACAGAGAGAGAGAGACACGAGGACACTGTCACAGAGAGAGAGAGACGAGGACACTGATCACACAGAGAGAAGAGACGAGGACACTGTTCACACAGAGAGAGAGAGACGAGGACACTGTTCACAGAGAGAGAGAGACGAGGACACTGTTCACAGAGAGAGGAAGACGAGGACACTGTTCACAGAGAAGAGAGAGCGAGGACACTGATCACACAGAGAGAGAGAGACGAGGACACTGTTCACAGAGAGAGAGAGACGAGGACACTGTTCACACAGAGAGAGAGAGACTGAGGACACTGATCACACAGAGAGGAGGAGACGAGGACACTGTTCCACAGAGAGAGAGAGACGAGGACACTGATCACAGAGAGAGAGAGAGAGACGAGGACACATGTTCACAGAGAGAGAGAGACGAGGACACTGATCCACAGAGAGAGAGAGACGAGGACACTGTTCACACAGAGAGAGAGAGACGAGGACACTGTTCCCACAGAGAGAGGAGAGACGAGGACACTGTTCACAGAGAGAGAGAGACGAGGACACTGTATCACAGAGAGAGAGAGACGAGGACACTGATCACACAGAGAGAGAGAGACGAGGGACACTGTTCACAGAGAGAGAGAGACGAGGACACTGTTCACAGAGAGAGAGAGACGAGGACACTGATCACACAGAGAGAGAGAGACGAGGACACTGATCACACAGAGAGAGAGACACGAGGACATGATCACACAGAGAACTGTTCACAGAGAGAGAGAGACGAGGACACTGTTCACAGAGAGAGAGAGAGACGAGGACACTGTTCACAGAGAGAGAGAGACGAGGACACTGTTCACAGAGAGAGAGAGAGACGAGGACACTGATCACACAGAGAGAGAGAGACGAGGACACTGTTCACAGAGAGAGAGAGACGAGGACACTGTTCACACAGAGAGAGAGAGAGACGAGGACACTGTTCACAGAGAGAGAGAGAGACGAGGACACTGTTCACAGAGAGAGAGAGACGAGGACACTGATCACACAGAGAGACACACATCTGTCCATGTTGAATCATATCCTGGCTTGTCCTCACTGTCCTCACTGTCTGTATCTGTCAGGGGAAGACGGTGGTCCAGGCAGAGATCGATGCTGCTGCAGAGCTGATCGACTTCTTCAGATTTAATGCCAAACATGCCATTGAGCTGCAGGAGCAGCAGCCGCTGGACGCCCCGGGCAGCACCAACACCATGCTGTATCGTGGGCTGGAGGTGCGTACAGCTTCACTCTGAGTGGAACTGATGTGATGTGAAGTTCTGCCAGGAGACATGTGACCTGTTGAGAAGTCTGACTGGTGACATTAACCTCTGAACAAGTTTCCCACAAGTCAGACTAAAATCATGATGATGTTGTGGTCGTTCATATTGGCTCTCAGAGCACATGTGACCCTGAGACATCAGGACTGTACTTGCATACACTTTACTAATATTATCCACTCACCTCCCTCCTCCTCCTCCTCCTCCTCCGCCTCCTCCGCCTCCTCCTCCCTCAGGGTTTCGTTGCAGCTGTAGCGCCCTTTAACTTCACTGCTATTGGTGGAAACCTGGCAGGAACCCCGGCTCTGATGGTGAGTGTGAATATGTGAGTGTCCTGAGTGTATCGGGGTGTCGGGGGGCTCTCAGAGTGTTGATTGGACCTGCTGGTGTGTTTCAGGGTAACGTGGTCCTGTGGAAGCCCAGTGACACGGCCATGTCTGCCAGCTACCTTGTCTACAAAGTCCTGAGGGAGAGCGGTCTGCCTCCGAACATCATCCAGTTCCTCCCGGCCGACGGACCGGTGTTCGGAGACGCCGTCACCTCCTCTCAGCACCTGGCAGGCATCAACTTCACCGGCAGCGTCCCGTAAGGAGGTTACTTTAACATGAGCTTTGTTTCAGATGAGGACACTGGTTCCACTGACACCCTCCGGTCTCTGTCTTCAGTGTGCTTCAGTCCTGGAAGATACTAACAAGTTACTGATGTTTCAACACAACCGGAGCTAATGGATTATGTTTGTTCCTGTAATGCCTCTGGTAAATTAAATAGTTATAAGACCATAAAACCAAAAGAGAAACTAAACAGAATTATGATTATATTTAATAATACTTTACTAATTTCTCAACACGAGAAATGTGAACAGATGTTTAATCTTGAGCCCGATGCAGCAGACGGTGTACCTGGTTCTGTAGTCCACTGTGCTCCACCTGCATCAGTCTGCAGGTGATCCCTCAGTTCAGTACCACAGCTTGTGACTGAAACTGTCCCTGTGGCTTTTAATTAAGACAAAGCATGTAACTAATCTGATGTGATGACGTAATGTGACTTTTAGATTAGTTTAAATTTGATTTTATGTTTAGTGTTTGTTGTTGCTGCTACAGGTGAGACGACCACACGTCTTCTCGTCTGCTGCTGTTTGGATTCGACTCAGTGTGTCTTTTAACAGCTTTCCAGCACCACACCTGAGTCATTAAAGCTAAGCGGTGTATTTTGTAGCTGAATGATCTTGTAGTCTTGTCTTGTAGATGAACATTGACTCTGTTTCTGCAGGACGTTCAAGCGTCTCTGGAAGCAGGTGGCCCAGAACCTGGACGCCTACAGGAACTTTCCTCGAATAGCAGGAGGTGAACAGAAATATACACTTAGCTCAGCCTCCACCAGGAGGGTCACATGACACAGAAAGCCCACCATCATCATCATCATCAACACGTGATGTGTGTGTTGATCCACGTTTTAAAATCAGTTTTCTGTCACCTGGTCACATTTTCAGAGTGTGGTGGGAAGAATTTCCACTTTGTCCACAAGTCTGCGGATGTTGAGAGCGTGGTGAAGGGGACGATCCGCTCAGCGTTCGAGTACGGTGGCCAGAAGTGTTCGGCCTGCTCCAGGATGTACGTCCCAGACAGCATGTGGCCGAGGATCAGACAGGAGCTGCTGGACATCCACAAACACATCACAGTGGGAGACGTGAGTCTTTTAAGTGCTGCTGCCAGCAGACGTTATCTTCATTACTGATGAGGCTGCACTTCATTTTCTCACTTATTCTTTAAGTGATGTTATAAAATTGTCAGAGTGACACCTCCACAGGAGGGCTTTTGTCCGAGCAGCAGTCCAAAACAAAAAGACACTTCATGAAGTGTCACATGTGAGACGGACGAGCAGCAGATCTGAGGAGTGACTGAAACAGTCGATTATGAAAAAGCTGTAGATTAATCTTCTGATCATTGATTTATTGATTAATCGATGTTTACTGTGAGCTAATGAGCAAACACTCGATGCTAAAAATGCTAACGATGTTAACGATGCTGCTGTGGAGACGTCACATGACCTGCTGAAGACGGACAGGTTGAGGACAGTGTGATGATGGTAACGTTTCTTCTCCTCCTGCAGCCGGTGGAAGACTTCAGCACCTTTTTCTCAGCTGTGATCGATGACAAGGTGAGTCCACGTCCTCTCTGAGATCCTCCTGATGTCTCCTGTGTGGTACTGACTGTATGTCCTCGTCCGTCTCCTTCTGAAGTCGTTCACTCGGATCAAGAAGTGGCTCGAGCACGCCAAGTCCTCGCCTAACCTGAAAGTCATCGCCGGTGGTAACTGCGACGACAGCAAGGGTTACTTTGTGGAGCCGACCATCGTGGAGACATCAGACCCTCAGGATGCCATCATGAACGAGGTACAGCCATCTGTCCCGACTCTTATGCTGTCAGACCTCCTGCTTCACTTCACATGAGCACAAACTGAACTCATTTATGAACACGTCTCTGACGGTGAACATTTATTCACACAGTAGTCTTTTTGTTGTCACATTACAAACTCTTCGTGCACTCTGTGTTTGGCAGGAGATCTTCGGGCCGGTTCTCTCTGTGTATGTTTATCCTGAGAAGGACTACAGGGAGGTGCTGCAGCTGATCGACAACACGTCTCCGTACGCCCTCACAGGAGCTGTGTACGCTCAGGACAAGTAAGATGCCACACTCACCTGTTTGTGCCTCCCAGCGCCTCCTGAGGCCGGCCTGGTTGTTAAAGAGTTCATAACACGTCGATAAGTTGAGCTCACATGTTGCATGGAAAGACTTTTACTGGATATTCGATTGATTGATTGATTTAACTGTTATTTAACCAGGCATGTTGAGTCCTGGCTCCACTGAGAAGACTTCAGAAAGAGAGCATGCTAGCACTGTTAGCTCAGCAGCTACAGTGAAGAGTTCAGCTTATTAAAGGGTGAAAATGACGTATTCTCAGATCAGTTTTGGATCTCTGGGGTTCTGGAGACTTGGATCACAGCAGGCGATCTGTATGTTTGAGTGAAGTTTGTTTGTTGCAGGAATGTGATCCAGGAGGCAGCTAAAGCTTTGAGGAATGCTGCAGGAAACTACTATGTCAACGATAAATCCACCGGCTCCATCGTCGCTCAGCAGCCGTTTGGCGGCGCCAGAGCTTCAGGTAGGGTCCGGTTCTCCTCGTCTGACTGCAGCAGATTGTTGATTGTTGCAGGTCGTTTCAGTCTTTCCTCTTCACCCAGGAACCAACGACAAACCCGGCGGTCCACACTACGTCCTGAGATGGACGTCGCCACAGGTGGTGAAGGAGACCCACGTCCCCCTCCAAGACTGGAAGTACCCCTACATGGGCTGAGTCCAGTACTGCAGCCTGCTGGTCCAATCAGAGCCCTCTGTCCCGCCATCAGCCGATTCTCCAATCACCAACAACTCATCGGGCTCCTGAGAAATGAATCTGCCCCGTCTGTTTGCACTGAATCTGGACTTGAATGAATGTATGTGAGGAAATGAGCGATGAAGTCTTCCATCCATCAAACTGGAGCTGACGAGCCGCGCTGATCGTTTCTGACGTTCATAGATCCTGCAGATGATCAGGTTCTACATCAAAGGTTTTATTCTGCTTTTAAATTAATCAAATTCCAGCTCAATTAGTTGATCAATCAAATTAATCTGCTGCAATTTCAATTATAAATTAACAATTTGAGTCATATTTTTAATCTGGATTGTAAAATTAACTGGTCCCATTTATAATTTTCCCCGTTTCCTCATTTCTAATGAAGAACTGGAACCTGCGATGGTGTCTGAATTAATACCTGCTAGATAATCAATGATGGGAGTGATCGCTGGTTAAATCCAAACCCTGTTTTAGGTCAATGTGAGGACGAAGTGTCCTCTGAGTGTGTTACTGCTCTGAACCGTCCAAAGTTTAGTTTAACGATGAAACAAGTTATTGATGAGAGAAGAGAAGTTGTCTGTCTTCTGTAGCGTTGCTGGCGTGTTGGAGGACGCCGTCACTCGTCTCGTCTGACAGACTGTCGTTAACACACCAGCTGCTGAAGCGTCACATGTTTCTGATCACGTCCACAGTGACTTCAGTCTCTGCTGGTTTGTCCTCCATCAGTTTTAGACACAAGTGTCTTTAGTTTTTTAATCGTTTGTCGTCCTCAAACAGAAACAGCTGATTTAGTATATTTTCAGACCGTGCCTGCCTTAGAAACTCTGTACATTCAGATGGTTAATTTTTGACAAATAAATATTAAATTATTAATATCAAATTTGTGTTTGTGTTTTTTGTCTCTGTTACCATCATTGACTTCACACCAGCTGTTTGTCTGTCAGCTGATCTCTGGATGAACAGTGACGTTACCATGCCAACCCACACGCTGTCTCCAGGCGTGATGATGGCGCAGTTTCATCACGTCACTGTGACTTCAGCATCACAACAAACGTCTTTTCAGTTGATTGGAGCAAAAATGAAAACTTGAATTGAATGTGCGGATGTTGTATGAATTAGACTCACTGTGTTACATGTGATAAAACATTTTGTGCTGAAGACAAACTTGTATTGACTCTGTGAGGGATCAATAAAGGAACGGATCGATTGATTTCATATGTTAGTCCAGTTGATCTGTGAGGATTCTCTGAGGCTGTTTATATCTGTGATTAATGATCCCTCAACCATCAAATGTAATCTGTAAAACATTTGTTGTCTTTAAATCTGCTCTATAAAGAAACATGACATCATCCTATTCATTCATTCATTCATTCATTCATTCATTCATGTGACACCAGATCAACTTGAAGTCATCCTCCTCCTGATAAAACTCTTCATCTTTACACATTTACAAACTGTCAGCACATTTAATTCATCAAGTCAAATGTTTTCTTGTACTTGTGTGTATAAATATACATTTTATTTTTCCTAATGTTTTACATGTATGTTTGTACTTTCACTGGATCACTTTCTATTGATTTAGATATTTTTTGTATATTATGTTTTTTTGTTGTATTTCTTCAAATGATGTTTATAAATGTGTTTTGTTTTTGTGTTTCTGTGACGACACAGAGGTTGTTCATTTAAATCATGATTTGATGATCTTATATGTGTCCAGATTAAACGAAAGAACAAATAGATTAATAAATAAATTGACAAATCAACGAATAATCTAATAGATAAATATATTTCTGAGAAACTTCAGACCTGTTTTTGCTTTCGCGTTTCGCCAAGCGCCGAACCACAATTTGTGCCAACTGGCTCTCCGTAGTGAGAGGCGTTGACAAGCAGCAGCAGCAGCAGAGGAAGAAGAAGAAGAAGAAGAAGAAGAAGAAGAAGAAGAAGAAGAAGAAGAAGACTGTTGTGGTAGAAATTAGACTTTTCAGTCACGACATTTTATCTGAGTCAGACGGAATAAAGCGGATCCCGGGCGGGTTCAGCTGGAGGAGAGGCTCGTTGGAACAGAAGGAAGCGGTGGGTGCTGCTGTCAGTTAACTGTTAGCTGTTAGCTGTTAGCTGCTAGCTGCTCCTTAGCAAACAGTCTGTTTGTGTCACTGAGCCGTTAGCCAGCTAGCTAACACTGACATGTCAGATCCTGCAGAGCAGTAGATGTTGTCAGCGGTAGCGGGTGTGTGTGGATGTGACTGATCCGGCAGAGAGTCCAGGTAACGTGTTTTGTATAAAACAGCTGGTTTTAGTGGAGAAGTTAGCTCGCGGTAGCTAGTTAGCTAGCACGACTTACAGACATGGTGTGATTTGTCTTCTCTGACTGAAACATGAAGTAGACTGTTAATTAAACTGCTGCACAGTATTAACCCGAGCTGGACGAAGTAATCGGATACATTGCACAGGTAAAGGTAGAAGTACAGCCTTCAGAACCCTGCTTTGATGAAAGGACAGTAGTATTATCACTTCATGTAGTTAAACCAGTCGGTCATTGTTTCCCCGCTATGGTTTACAGATTCATTGATCATGGTTTGATTATAGATCTATGAATAATATTTGTTCCTTCCTGTGTGTCGTCAGCAGGTGAGCCAGGTGACTTCAGTCTGACAGCATGAGCTCTAAAGGAGGCAGCACCGCTCTGACCCGCCGCAACTACAGACTGGCTTCAGACACAGACAAGCCCAGAGCCACAGGTACGCTAACCTGTACACTAACCTGTGTACACTAACCCCTACACTAACCTGTATACACTAACCTGTACACTAACCTGTGTACACTAACCTGTACACTAACCTGTGTACAGTAATGTGTACACTAACCTGTACACTAACCTGTGTACACTAACCTGTACACTAACCTGTGTACAGTAATGTGTACACTAACCTGTACAGTAATGTGTACACTAACCTGTACACTAACCTGTGGACAGTAATGTACACTTGTCAAGTTACTAATGTTGTTTGGAACCTTTAATGGTGCAGAGTTGGTCGTTGAGCTCTTCTGTTCACAGGTGTGATGTCAAGGTGATGTCACCAGCACAGTGGTGCAGTGAAGGGTTCTGTGACTGTTGTTCTGTTCCAGCTGATGTTTGAGTGATCAGAGCAGCTGATCGTCACCTGATCCATGTTTCAGCTAATCTTTTTCAAACTATTGGAACAAAACATCACATTGTGTATCTGATTCGGGCTCAGACAGCTCAAGTCTCCTTCTTCTTCTGTCATATACTGTGTTATTGACAGTAGACTGATTACTGATGACTGTCTGTCTCTCTCTGTGTGTCTGTCTGTCTCAGGTATAGTGAATGAGAAGCTGCTGAGTGACTTCCTGCACCAGGTGTTCCCCTCCACTAAACAGGGACCGGCTCTGGCGTCGCTCAGGTAACATCATCATTGAGTCAGCAGAGCAGCGTCAGCGTCGCTGTCAGTCAGAAACGTTTCTGTGATGTTTAGTCTGAACTGTGTCGAGGAGAAAAAGTCCAAACGGAAACAGAGTGAACTGAACGAGTGTAACTGGATTTTTACTGTAGTGTTAAAATCAGTTATTGTACTGTTTACACTGTTATCAGAAAACATATTTAAGATTTACATCAAGGTTTAAATCTGTCAGGATTGGAACATCATCTGTAGAATTCAAGTGAGGACATGTTGTGAAATAATTAGATATATTTAAAAATAAATATATATTCTGTTCTTATTCCTTTATGGGTCGCTGTACCTGAGTTTAGTATAATAATAATGATAATACTGTGAAGTCGGGATTTTCTATGATGTCATGGTACTGTGAAGTTTGTTCATGCCGGATTTTCTGAGCAGCTGCGGGACTGATTCCTAAAACCTGGAAATAAGAAACACTCCTGGTTCTGGTTCTGTCAGTCTAGAAGTTAGTGGGTTTGTCAGTTAAGAGTCTGAAATAAGCTCTGTGTCACCACAGGCTGAACATATTCTCATGTTTTGTTCTCCAACATAAATCATCATTAATTTCCCACAGTGTAACCATGAAGCTCTTCATGTGTTAACAACAGTTAGCGGTTGCTAACAAGTGTCTGAATGAGGCTACAGAGGTTGTCGGGGACATTAAACGTCCTCACAGCAACACGGAGACTCATCTACTCACTAGTCCGTCTTTACAGGCCACTTTAGTTCCACACTGTTCTAACTCTGACTTTACAACTTGTACTCTGATCAGTTTATAGAAAACCTGGATAGTAATTGTGCAGTAAGACTCTTAGTGGTGGAGACGTTTCAGTCATGTGACCGTGATGTCGTCTGTTTGTAGCCTAACATTAGCTTCTTACTGCTACACAGTTAGTGTAGCTTCACACATCACAGAGTGGAGTTCATCTGTGGAGATTATCTGGATCAACAGAACCTGGACGGATCAGAACCTTGTGTTTGACTCATAGATATTATCTGTAATAATCCAGAATCTGTTAATCAATAATCCCACAGAGGAACCAGAGTGATGCTAATTTCAGTGAGCCACAAACAAACGTCACCTGCAGCTCTGAAAGATGGATTTACCTTCATGCTCCTCTGAGGAAACCTCTCTGACCTCCGGCGCCACCGTGAGGTTTGAGTGAAACGAGTCCAAAGAACAAAATGTGTTTGATTTGAGAAACAGGAGACGACATGGTGATAATAATAACTCAGCTACAGCTGTGTGTGTGTGTGTGTGTGTGTGTGTGTGTGTGTGTGTGTGTGTGTGTGTGTGTGTGTGTTGTACCCTGACCTGGATTAGTGTTACAGTTTCCTTAAACCAGACCGATTCATGTTACCTCTATACATAGACACACACACACACACACACACACACACACACTCCTTCAGCTCTCACAGTGTAAACATGTTAAATATAGTCTCACTCACTGAACTGAAGTCAGTCGGAGCTCAGATCAGCTCATGGTTCAGGAAGATTTATTATGATTATAATAATTAAAATAATTGTACTCAGAGATCGAAGATGACATCATCAGGTCTGCATCAGACTAAATGGCCTGAAGCTAATGAAAAGCTAATCAACGACAACAAATCTATCATAGGAGGGATCGTAGGAGGGATCGTAGCTCCTGATGTGTTTGAATGATGACTGTAAACATGTAGTAAAGGTGCTCAGCTGGAATCTGGACCTCAGTAAATCCTGGTGTTGGTTTAAGTTCTGTTGCACCAACAGCAGTTTAAACTATGAGCGAGTATTAACTCTAAACTTAGACTGGAGCAGGTTTAACTTCTAACATCACTCTATTTTAAGTGAACTGAACTGATCTGTGCTAACTAAACTATGCTAATTCAGTAACACACATTGAGTTTCTCAGATGTGCGTCACAATTATAAAGCAGCAGCTTCAGGAAATGTTGTCTTCAGCAGCAGGAAGTGAAGTGGAATCCTAACCAGCTCAAACAGACGTGACGTCACCACAGCGTGAGTCTAATGAGGTGTCAGCAGATCCTCCCGCTGTTATCAAAGGTCCTGAAAGAACGCAAACTGATTTTATTTCCATATTGATTTTAATTCTTGCAGCATTTACACACTGATCACAAGCTCTGTTAGCCTTGGTGACAGAGCAGAGATTATTTTAGAGCTCTGCTTTAAATCTGATTTTAAATCCAGTTCTCCTGATTTCTCTGATCAGAGCTCCTCTTGCGTTAGATGGATCCTTGTGTCTTTAGAGCTTCCTGGATGTTCAGGACACATTTCAGCCCAACACACAGTCAGTGACATCACCTGCAGATCAGACAGTAATCAGATTACAGCTCTGGTCTGAAGAGGCTCAATCTGACCTGCTGTCAGTTTACTGCTGCGTCACATTCATGTGTTGTGTTGTTAATGTGTGCGTCACCTGCAGCAGTGATCACACCTGAACTACAGCAGAGGACCACAGATCAGCCACAGCGGGACAGTTTGCAGAAAAGAGCTGAAAAATATCAAGAAACACACGAGTGATGTCATTTCCTGTTTCCTCCTTCACAGGAAACCTCTGGGCTTCCAGGACCTCAGTGCTCACCTGGAGAGACTGTTGTCAGAGGGAGACAGTGAGGACAGCAGAGGTACACGCACACACACACACACACACACACACACACACACACACACACACACACACACACACACACACACAGCTTCATCAGCTTCTTGTTGTTGAACTGTTCTCAGATCAGCCTGTTGAAGGTCGTCTTGGTCCGCAGCCGGTCGTCCTCGATCACACCAGCGGCTTCGAAGGACTTCTGTTTGTGGACGATGATCTGCTCGGGGTGAGACGACCTGTTCTGGATTATTAAACCTTCATCAGCTGCGAGCATCGAGCGACTGCAGCTGATTACTGCTGACAGTCTGTGCAGATTTGGGTTGAACACAGAGAAATGTTGAACATGTGTGTGGGTCCGATAATCAGCCGTCATGATGTCGATTCTAAAATGTTTCTTAAAAAAAAAAGAAGATCTTTCAGTTTTGTCACCGAGACATCGTGACGGCAGCTGGTTCAACTTTTCTTTTAAAGTAAAGATACTTGTAACCATAGCAACAGCACCTGTCCCACCTTGTTTCTGTGTTAATGATTTTTAACGAGTCTCCAAGTTCTATTGATTTTACTGTGATTGATTTCAGGTGATCGGCCACAGCAACTTCAGCTCCATCAGAGCCACCACGTGTGTGTACAAAGGTAAACCTGTTTCCATCGTGTTCTGTCTCATGTGGTGTCGTAGAACCGGACCGAGCATGTGTTTTTTTTTCCTCCAAAATATTTTTATTTAAAAAATACAATACGATACTTCCAATCACAGAGATACAATTTACCTTTTCCTTTTTTAACCATACATGCACATGTACATAGTCACATATACACACATAAAAATGAAAATAACCAAAAAACAAAACAAAAACACTCTGATAAGAATGTAGAAGAAAATAATTAAATTAGATTACAGAGTACAGTGTAATAAGCAGTGAACAGCCCCCAAACATTTGACTGTACATCTTATCAACCTGTATTTAATTTTCTCAAGTTTAAAAAAAAACATGATGTCTTTGAGCCTCCGGGAGATAGAAGGATATTTATCAGACTTCCAATGTAACAAGAAGGAACGTCTTGCTAGTAAGAATGTGAAAGCTATAATGTCCTTTTGTGTAGAGTTAAGTGCAAGTGAGGGGTCAGGAACCCCAAATATAGCAGAGGACAAGGTTGGAGATTTACCCCAAGAACAGTGGACATGATAGTAAAATAACCTCCTCCTCCAGGGTGACAAGCTCAGAGCCAACAACAGGCCAACAGGCCTTCAGTATGAGTTTATTCAGTCTGTTTGTGTCCGTCGCTTTGAAAAGGACCTAATGAGGACCACTTATCAAACGAGGTGACCTGGTGTGATGGACCAGTGATGGGAAACATCCAACAGCCGGTCTGAACCACTGCTGCTGCTGTTTTACTGCGTAATGTCCCTTTAAATCCAGAATAAAGACGAGCCGTCTCTCTCTGCAGGGAAGTGGGCCTACGAGGTGCTGATCTCCTCCCAGGGCCTGATGCAGATCGGCTGGTGTACTCTCAACTGTCGCTTCAACCAGGAGGTACACACACACGCATGGACACGCACACACACAGGCATGGACACGCACACACACACGCATGGACACGCACACACACACACACGCACGCATGGACACACACACACACACACACACACACACATGCATGGACACACACACACACACACACACATGCATGGACACACACACACACACACGCATGGACATGCACACACACACACATGGACACGCACACACACGCACGCATGGACACACACACACACACACGCACGCATGGACACACACACACACACACGCATGGACACGCATGGACACGCATGGACACGCACACACACACACACACACACACACATACACACACACACAAACCCTAACAACAAAGGCTGCTAATGCTCTAACATTTAAGATTTTTAAGAAGCAGTGAATGAAGTTTCTGTGTGTGTGTGTGTATGTGTGTGTGTGTGTGTGTGTCAGGAGGGTGTGGGTGACACTCCGGACTCTTACGCCTACGATGGAAACAGAGTGAGAAAGTGGAACGTGACGACCACTAACTACGGGAAGGTGAGAGAGTCTGTGACAGGTGACAGAACACTCACCTGTCAGAGGAACATTAAGAACAATATGTGTATTTCTGTGTGTTTACTGATCACGATATGAAGTTTTCACACGCAGTAACTGAATGAGTCAAACAGTCGTCACAGTCCCGTAAGCTTCACTGCTCCAGTAAATAGGATGGACCCACCAGGAGATACACTCGTCCCATCAGCTCATTGAATCCTCCGGCTCAGCAGCTACAGAAGCTACGGTGGCCCTCACGGACAAGAAACTCAGTCTCTAAATATGGACTTGTTTAAAACAGTGTCGAGTATTTCTACTAACTGAAGTGATGAGGTGGAGATGTATTTAGTTATTTAGCCAATAAAAGTGTAAGTTATAACTATATAACTTTAAATGAGGCTCATACAGAGGAGTGAGCTGTGAGTTTATTAACTGTGTGATGAGCAGACGTCACGCTGAGTCTGTCTCCATCACTCACAGCTCTGAACATCTCAGTTATCAGGTTATGACAGTAGATACAGGGAAACAGAGTGTCGTGAACAGCTTATAGAACTGCAGACATCACTCTGTGACTTTGACACAAGTCGTTACACTTCAGGGGCGTCTGCAGGCAGCTGATCGTCATGATGCTGGTCGTAGAAACAGAATATTGTATTGTATAGTAGAGCAGTAATGTAGAGCCGTAATCAGGCAGGTTGACTGAAGGGGTCTGAATGTAACCAGTGTTCACCTGGACCAGTGTCACTGGTGATAACCTGGAATCTGCTGATGCTAACAGCTTTCTGTTTCCACAGTCGTGGGCGGCTGGAGACATCGTCAGCTGTCTGATCGACCTGGACGAGGGAACCATCACCTTCTGCTTGTGAGTGAATCAACTCAGATCCAGTTTCAGTGTTTCTGTGCCTCAGCTTAGTGAAAATAATGATAATACACTTTATTTATAGAGCATCTTTAGTGGTTGAGTTTACAAAGGGACAGAGTAGCTAAAGCAGGAAACTCATGATGAACAAACACAAGTAAACACATGCAGACAGAACAGAAGACAGAGTTTTTACAACTAGAAGGAATAAAAGACAGAAAACAGGAAAAATCACAGAAGATGTAACACAAGAGACAAAGAAGAATAAAACCAAAGAAGGATGATAAGAAGTGTTCAGACTTTACCTCAACCCCACGTAACATGACTCTCTCCCAACCCCCCTAAAATAAATGTATGCACTTGTATGTTCGTATCGTTGCACGTCTGTCACAGCACTTATGACCTTAAAGAATCTCTGATAAAGAGCAGTTATGATACTCAGATGAGGGATTGACGGCTGTTTCTATATTTCATTTGACTCTATCGACGGTGATGTCATGGTGTCATTCTTGTGACAAATGTACTTGTTGTAAGTTGCTTTGGACAAAAACATCTGCTAAATGCCCTCAATATAAATGTAATGTAATGTAAATATAATGCAATGTTTAGTAAATGTGATGTGTGTGTGTGTGTGTCCTCAGGAACGGCCAGTCTCTGGGCACGGCATTCACCAACATTAAGATGGGTCCGGGCGTGGCTTACTTTCCTGCCATCAGTCTCTCCTTCAAAGAGTCGGTGGCTTTTAACTTCGGCAGCAGACCTCTCAGATATCCTTCAGTGTCACACACATGCACACACACACACACACACGCACACACACTCTTCACAGTCTCAGGACGAGACAGAAAGAATAATGTTAATTTAAAACAAAGTAAACAGCTGATATACACACTTCATCACACAGACACAAAGTGATTGATAAACAAGTAAACGTCTGTAAATAAGAACAGAAAATGTATAAAGATGAAGTAAACTTCCAGGAGCAGCTCAGTTAAACTCAGATGTCTCCATGCAGCTCATCTGCTGTGATCACAATCTGATCTGAGACCAGATTTACACCCCGGATGTGCAGGCGGTGCACGCTAAAACTGTTAGCTTCACTGCTACGGGGAAGAGTTCATCTAAAAGTATGATGTTGAGCACAAACAACTGATCAAAAGAGACACTGCAGAAAACTGACATAATAATGGTTCGTTCTTTAAAAACTTCAGTTCAAATTCCAGAAACCAGACGTGTTCTGGTCACAACCGTTTCCTCAAGAATTCTGCTTTAAATGTGATCCTTGTTTGGGTTTTGTTGTGTGGAGACAATTTAACCAGACTCCATTCATTAATCGTGCGTTTTTAGGATCCTTTGTTGAATGTTACTGACAGCAGGTAGAATATTAAATATGAGCCTTCACAGCAGACGAGCTGAATGGAGACGTCTGATGTTTTAAATCAAGTCTGAGCTACTTCAGCTCTGACTTTATATCTTCAGGAGGAGGAGAGGAGGACTTTATCATCAGGAGGAGGGGATGACTAAGGTTACACATTTAGTTTTTCGTCACTTTGTTTGTCTTTAACCTGAGTGTCTCACGTACCCTGTGGACGGATACCTGCCCCTCCAGAACCCTCCGACTGCAGACCTGATCAAAGCTCACAAACTGCTGGGCTACATGAAGAACGTCCTCAGCACCACCATCGACACTCAGGTACGACCAGCTGACCAGTCAAATCATTTCTGTTCCAGATTGAACTCATTGAACAACTGGAGTGTTTATCTGGACGCCCTGTGATGGATGATGGACCGTCCTGTTGTCAGTGTGTCTGATGACGAGGTCACGATGAGGTCACGATGAGGTCATGATGTCTGCTTGTGTTTGTGTGGTCTGCAGGAGGAGAAGCTGGTGGACAGAGACGTTGCTGTCTGGAGGCTTCATGGAGACGCCACCGTCCTCATCACGCTGGCTCACATCTTCAACCACTTCGCTCCTCTCATGGTGACGCCGCCTCCTCTCTTTCTGTTGTGTCAGAAAATATCTGGTTCTTTAATATAAAGTCAAAAGTACAAGAATCTGTGGACGTAAACATTTCAGGGGAGAAGTTAACTAACTCCCAGGATGCATTCTGCCATGAAATGACCAATCAGTGTCAGCTGTTCTCTAACAGTCACATGATGCTGAAAACGACACCATTGAAAAAACTGATTTCACAATCTGCAGATAATCAAATTAATTCAGTTTTAACTTTACGAGTCAATCAACACCTGTTAACATGGTTTTGAATGTGTGCCTCAGCAGCCGAGGATCATGGGTAATGTAGGAAACAGAACAGACAACGTACACCTGGTGATGGTTCTGCTGTCAGGAGAGTTCTGAGTGTGGAGAACCGGAGAACAGGCAGCTGGTTCTGATAACTGCGTGTGTTTGGCACCACCTGGTGGTCAGAAGGAGAACAGAACCACACTGAGATCTAAGAGCTCAAAGTACCGACAGTCCGACTCCAGTAGACGTGTTGATGGTGTCACAACATCCATATGAATAGTACAAGTCTCTAGATCAGGTCAGCAACCTTGTTGAAACTGAGAACTACTTCATGGGTACTGAGTCATAGGAAGGGCTACCAGTTTGATTCACTCTTCTGAAATGACAAATTTGCTGAGTTTGTCTTTAGTTATATGTGATTATTAATGATTAATAATACTCATCTATGTGGAGATGCTGATCATGTTCATGATTTCTCATATTAATTATCAACAATGACTTGTTGATGGTGGGAAACAGATAATATCAATATTCAATTTTAATTTTTAGAACAGGCCTGAGGGCTACTCATGTGGTCCATGGGGGCTACCTGGTGCCCGCGGGCACCGTGTTGGTGACCCCTGCTCTAGATATTTGATACTCGCATATATCTGAAGTACCAGTAAAAGTAAATTCTGTATTTATTTCTGAGTATTTCAAACTGATTAAATTACATATATTTAAGAATGTCTTTCTCAGTCAAAGTAACCAGAGTGTAAAGAAATCAAATTAATTTAATGGAAGTATAAAGTAACTCAAGTAAAGTACAACTACCTCAGAATTAAGCACAGTATTTGAGTAAATGTACTTAGTTATATTCCAACACCGCAGTTTCAGAGAATCAGTATTAAAGATTTTCTGTGTGTGTGTGTGTGTGTGTGTGTGTGTGTGTGTGTGTGTGTGTGTGTGTGTGTGTGTGTGTGTGTGTGTGTGTGTGTGTGTGTGCAGTGTAAGGTGTACCTGGTGGAGGACGTGCTGATGAACTTCCTGTTGGGGATTTTGGAGGGAGGAGGTTCAGTGGACGAACACCCGCTGATCCAACAGCTACTGGACCTGTTCTGGCTCCTGATGGAGGTACACACACACCACACACACCACACACACACTCACACACACTAGCAAGTCCATTTTAATGTAACTGTCTCTCTCTCTCTGTCTGTCTGCAGGACTACGAGGTGAATGAGTGTCTGAAGCAGCTGATGATGTCACTGTTGAGGGCGTACCGTTTCTCCCCCATCATCCCTGACCTGGGCTTCCAGGTGAGACACACACCTGTCTGTCAGCTTCTTGTCTCTCCAGACCAGCGACCCGTCTGAACTCTGATGTGTCTGTGTTTCAGATCCACTACCTGCGTCTGACCACGGCCATCCTGCATCATGAGAAGTCCAGGAAGTACCTGCTCAACAACGTCTTATATCCTTCTGTCAGTCCGACCTGTGAGCTGAGGTTCTGATGTAACTCAGGAGATCCACTGATTATTGTCCTGAACACAGCTCCACGTTTGACGTTCTGCGCTCAGTCGTGTTTTTCTACATCAAGACTCCTCTGAGGGTGAAGGAGGCGGGGCTAGAGGAGCTCATCCTGACCACCTGGTGGCCAACGCACTTTGACAAGGAGGTAAACACCGTGAGCATGTTGACGTACTGTTTCTACAGAAGGTGAATTATAATCTGATGGAGCCGTCAGACGAGTGACAGAGAACAAAAGACTTGCAGAAATACATCAGTTCACTCATCTCCAGTCGGACTGAATGCCTGGTTCTTTATTTTAGGCTCCAGATAAACTGATAAACAGCATGTTAGCATGTAAGCACTTCTTGTCCCCTCGTCTCAAAGTCTGTAAGTGTGTTGAACGTGTTTTCAGTTAAGAGTCTGAAATACAGAATGTGGTCACAGGCTGAACATATATGTTCATACTAAGATATTAATCATCATTCCCACAGTGTAACCATGACGCTCTTCATGTGTTAACAACAGTTAGCGGTTGCTAACAAGTGTCTGAATGAGACTACAGAGGTTGTCGGGGACATTAAACGTCCTCACAGCAACACGGAGACTCATCTACTCACTAGTCCGTCTTTACAGGCCACTTTAGTTCCACACTGTTCTAACTCTGACTTTACAACTTGTACTCTGATCAGTTTATAGAAAACCTGGATAGTAATTGTGCAGTAAGACTCTTAGTGGTGGAGACGTTTCAGTCATGTGACCGTGATGTCGTCTGTTTGTAACCTAACATTAGCTTCTTACTGCTACACAGTTAATGTAGCTTCACACATCACAGAGTGGAGTTCATCTGTGGAGATTATCTGGATCAACAGAACCTGGATTGATCAGAACCTTGTGTTGGACACACAGAATACTGTGTCTAATAATCCAGAATCTAATAATCAATAATCCCACAGAGGAACCAGCGCCACTGTTCCGTTCTCGTGAGAACACAGAAGAACAGACGAAGTAGGGCGAAGTGTAGAGAAGGAGGAGACATTAACATGAGCACTGACCGATTATTGCTTCATGACTGCAGGTTTGACTTGTTGTGATTTGCCGTCAGGGGAAAGACGAGCGCGAGCCTGCAGATGAAAGTGCAGATGAGCGACTGAGGCGGCGAGCATACGAGAGAGGCTGCCAGAGGCTGAAGAAGAGGATCGAAGGTCAGACACACCGTCTCTGCTCCTGTTCGGCCTTTCACAGGAGACAGATTCCACATCGTGTGATTTAATTCATCAAGTCTCTTACTGAATGTTTGTAGTTGTTGAACAGCTGCTGCCAGTTTGACCTGACTTACAGTCACAGATGTAATGAATGAAATGACTTTATCATCACTGTGGGCTTGATGTCGTCTCGTGGATGATGTGAAACGTTTCCTGACTCTGTTCTCCTCAGTGGTGGAGGAGCTGCAGGTTCAGATCCTCAAGCTGCTGCTGAACAACAAGGACAAATCTACGGTACGTACGGCTGATCCAGTTTATTAACTTATCTTCAAACAGATCAGAAACAGCCAACGGGTCTGAACACCTGGAGACCTGCAGGTGTGAGTGTTTGTGTCAGATCAGGTCTGATGTCCATGTGTCTGTCGTCCTCCTGCGTCACTGATCTTCACGTCTCCTACTGATTTCACAGCTTTAATCTTCTATAGTGTCGTTTTCTGTCTGTGAGCTGCTGTATTGCCCTGATGTCTCCTCAGTGGACCGATGAAAGGATGGTCTTTAAATAATTAGTTAACTTGTTACAACCACTCACAAGTGAAAGAGAAACAACAGAAACTGATGGTGATGGTAAAAGTTATTATTCACTGGAGCTTGTAAATGGTGAAAAGTGAAACTGTTGAACCAGAAGTTACCATCAAACCTTCAAATAAACCAGATATGAAAGTAAAGCCTCACTGTCTGCTAAACCTCACGAGTCTGAATGTCAGAGTGGGTGAAAAGGTTCAGAATCAGATTTGACCCGTTCACATTTATCACCATGAACTCAACACAGCAGCAGCTCAGCTACGAGTCGTCGACACGCTGAAGGCCCGACACGAATCCTCCTGGAGCAGAACAGCATTATGACGCATATGTTCTGATATTTCCTGCTGTCTTGTTAATGCAGCTGAGCTTGTTGGTTCAGTGTTTGTGTCGTCGGTCGATCCGTCAGCTGATGGGACGTCTCTCTGCACTGTAGCGTGTTATTGTCTGCGCCTGGCTGGACTCCGTCTGATTAAATGCTGATCTGAAAACTGAATCAACAGTTCTGTGTCTGGCTTCAGTTCTCTCCACGCTACACTGACAGAGTTCATTAAGGAACTGTAGTCTCATCGTATCTGCTGGAAGTCTCATTAATGTTGGTCGGAGTCAAAGACAGTAACGAGCTTCTTCCGGCCTCAATGTCTCCTCTCAGCTCACACTGTGTCTGAAATACTTCATTATACTGTTTCCAGGTCAGCTCATCACTGCTGTGTTTGTGTTTCAGGGTGAAGCCTCTCGATACATTTTCCTCAATAAGTTCAGGAAGTTTCTCCAAGAAAACGCCAGCAACAGAGGGGTAAGAGGAGACGAGCTGGCGTTTGATCCAGTCAGCGTCCACACGTCCCCTGTTCATCATCTGAACTCTTCATATAATAAGTGTTCTGTTGACAATGACCTCATGAAATGCTTCTTAAACATGAGGCTGTGTACTTGTTTTGTATGAGTGCTGATAAAAATCTTGTAATCTATAATTAAACAGGTTTATTATTCTTATCAGTATTAATTAGCATCTGATAAGGATTTGGTGTTTACCCAAGAGGAAGAAGAGGATCAGCCGATCGATCGATAATGAAAATAACTGATAACTTCAGCTCTGATCATGTTTGTAGTCAGCAGTGCTGGACAGGTGAAATGAGGTCTCCTCCACACCTGGAGTTCAGAATAAACCCTCAGTGTTACAGAAGAACACAAACACATTGAACAGCCAAAGATTGTTCCTCCTGTGTGTTTTTCTCCCAGAATCTAAGATGTGAGTGTTTTGTGTGTTTGAGCAGCACCCCACAGCTCTGTGTCCTCCAGAGTACATGGTGTGTTTCCTCCACCGCCTCATCACGGCTGTGAGGGCCAGCTGGGACGACAGCAACAGGAAGAGTCCTGGCAGCGTCAGCAGTGAAGGTGAGACCAAACCAAACACCGTAGAACACTGACGATGTTACAAACCCTGACGCAGCACAAAGAGAGAAAACGTCCATCAGCAACAAGATGAAGATTAATCCACTAATTCTTAATGTTCTTAATCCAAGTTTTTCATTGTAAACACAGGTGTGATGATCTCACGTTCGGCTTCACCTGCTGTCTTCTGCCTCTTTACCTTCGCTTGCCGCTTTCTTCTTCTCTGACTCTTTTTCATACTTGTTGTCTCAAACCCTCCTGCATGTGTTTACTTCATCGTCCTCACTCTCTCTGTGGTCGTCCTCCAGAGGCCTACGTCCCTCCTCAGCTCTTCTACAATGGGAAGGTGGATTACTTTGACCTGCAGAGACTGGGTGGGCTGCTGTCCCACCTGAAGAAGACACTCAAAGGTAAGTTTGACTGTTTTAAAGAGGGTCAAACAGGAAGTTAGATCTCTATCAGTTCAGTGAAGAAACACAGCAGCCTGGTGTGTTTAGTATCAGACTGAAACTGAATCTCTTTGTTGGTTGTTTTTCTGATTTAAAACAATTCCAAACAATTCCACTTCAGTTGTTCAGGAGAATCTTACCTGTTTCTGCCCCTGGTGCCCTCTTGATGACATCATTATCTCTGATGTCCAGCCTGAATAAACGTCCATTGATCAGTTATAGATCAGAGATAAACTATCATCGTGGTCTTCTCTGTCGGCTGCAGTCGGTCTGATGTGACCCTTTCTTCTCTGTATGTCCAGAGAAACAGAAACTGAAATGTGTTTTTAATAAGGTGAATATCTGTTTTGCGTGTTTTCCTCCACAGATGACTTGGCCAGTAAAGCCAACATCATCATCGACCCTGCAGAGATCCAGGCCACATCGATGGACGACCTAGATGAGGACGAGGAGAGCGGAGCAGCACAGGTGGACTGTTTTTACTGAGCATGCTTCAGTTTTCTGCCGTATGAATAATATAACAACTCTCCACCACTCGCTCTGCTGCAATGACGTTGTCAACAACATAATACATTAGAAACCACGTTCAGACCTGTTGGCGTGTGGAGCGTTTCCTCCTCATCTTTATGTTTCTGACGACAGAGGCCGTTTGGTGCGGCGGCGATGGGCGGAGCTCTGGCGAGGCCCAGCTGGTTGAGTTCTCCCACTCTGGGTCGAGCCAATCGTTTTCTGAGCACGGCCGCCGTCAGTCTCATGACCCCCAGACGACCTCTGACCCAGCCGGAGAAAGTGAAGGTCCGAACCCTCGCTGTGGAGCAGAGGACTGAGGAGGACAGTGAGTCCCTGAACACATCACTCTGAATAAAGGAGCAGTCCGCTGCTGTAGTATTGTAAGAGAACAGGAGCGCCTCCTTCTGGACTGAAGGAGGACCGACCCTGTTTCGCAGGAGGAGGAAGAGGAACTTAATGAGTCTCACTTTGTTTTTGACCTCTGACCCTCCTGACTGCAGCTGAGAGGAGTTCTTATTGTTAACAAGTGTAAAATAAGTCTCTGATCAATGCACAGGAAACATGACCTCATGACCTCGTGACCTCGTGACCTCTTGTTATATGACGAGTTGACTTGATCTGTGTTTGCAGTAAAGACGAGACACTTTCACTTCTTTATCTCCATCAGACACTCTGACTGTCTCACTGCCAACCAGCTGGAAGAAACTAGCTCGCATAGTAACGATCAGACTTCACACAGCAGTCCTTCTTTTAAATCACGAAACTTGATGAAGACTGGAATCATTTTATTCTCAGGTAGATGAAGTGTGACATCAGCAGTCCTCCTGATTGCTCTCACCTGTCCTCTCTCGTCTCTCCTCTTTCCTGTTTGTTCCTCTTCCACCTGAAGTCGAGGGTAGCCATGGTAACGACGGCCTGTTGCTGGGGCGACCGCTGGAGGAACCCGATCAGCCAATCGCAGACAAATCCCTTCTGGAGATTGTTGATGGGATTGTGATGATGTACAACCTGAGTGTCCATCAGCAGCTGGGGAAGGTGAGTTCCTGTATGCACTTCCTGCTAGCTGCTGGTTCAGGTCCTGGTTCAGGTCCTGGTTCAGGTCCTGGTTCAGGTCCTGGTTCAGATCCTGGTTCAGGTCCTGGTTTAGTCCCATGTGTCTGTGACTCTCGTGGCTTCTTTCAAGACTCATTTCTTCAGCCATGATTTTTCGAGCAGCTATGACGGTTTGATGTGAACACTAAAGGTTAATGTTGAATATTTATTCACATGTACAGTCTGACCTTCACATGGAGCCTCTGATAAACTCACATTGTGTCCTGAGCTCATTTATATCTGCTTTATTGACCAAATTCACAATTTTATCAAAGAAAACAAGTGAAAGTTGTTAACGAAAGAGGTTACCACACTGCAGCTGAAGACAACAGGTGGAAATAGAGAAAACCAGATTATTATTCTCCTCACATGCATCAAACTAAAGTAACGAGGCCGTTCTGAAGCTGTGAGGAGGAGAAAGTTCAGATACTTCAGATGTAGGGAAGGAAAGTGACTCAGTTACTGTCCTTCAGTCGATGTTTCATGTATCTGTAAGTATTTGTTACTTTCATCCCACTGTATATCTCAGGCTCTCACATGAACACAGCATGTTCACAATGAGTAGATAAAAGATGACGGTGACGTTCAGTGTTTCATGGTTCTGAACTGTGGGTTGGACCTTCAGGTTCTCCTCAGGGCCAACTCTAAAAATGTAGGAGACTTTTCATCCAGCGCCGTCATCAGGTGAACTTTTGTCCTCTCTGTGTCTCTGCTGGACGTTCAGGTCGAGCTCTCTGTCATCTGTCAGCGTGAAGCTGTTGGATTTAAAGGGACATTACGCAGTTAAAGAGGTGCAGCGGTGGTTCAGACCGTCTGTCTGCTGAAAACAACACGATTAGATTGAATTAGATGATGAAGAGCACAAGGATTCTTCTGGGTTTTTTTTATATCATATGTCCAGTTCTGAGACGTTAAGTTTCCTGCGATCATGCTCGTGTGCAGGCGACTGAAAAGCTGAGTTGACTGAATGACAGAAGATGTTAATTTACATCAGAGGAACATTAAATCTGGACGATTCTGATCGATTGTTGAATGAAGCTTAGAAAAGGAGTGAAGAAACACAGTTTGTAGTTGATTGATGACAACTAGATATTGAAGACTGTTGCAGACAGTAAGTGTGACGTGTGTTCCCACAGATGGTGGTGGTCTCGGATGACGTCCATGAATACGCCGTCGCTCTGAAGGACACGGAGGAGAAGATCGCACGATGTCCTGCGAGAGTAAGATCACTCACATGTACCATCTGCTAACACTTCATTCATTCAGGGTCTCGAGCTCACCTGGTTTGTTCGGGGTCAGTAGAGAGGCCTCTGCACACCACGGCTGTTTTATTTCCAATGAAAGCGTGACGACAGACACGTCGCACACAGAGTCCAGCGTGTTCGTTATTCTACAATATGAGACAAGACTGAGTCGTCAGGCAGTGAAGACGATGTCATCGTCCTCTGACTTCTTGAGTCCCTCCGGTCCTGAGATCAAGATGGGAGTGAGGAGTAGCTCCTCCTGCTGCAGTCACACCTGCACACACCTGTCCTCTGTCCCCCTGTTAAACTCCACACCTCTGTGTGACAGTCTCAGTGTTTGTGACATCAGTGACCTACTTTTCATCAGTCGATGGTGTGTGTGTTTGTTCTGAAGCCTTGTTGTGTGTCGGTGCTCGTTGAAGATAATTGGCCGAGCTCCCATCATCCTGCTCTGATCGCTCGTCTCATTAGCTTCAACAGGCCACAAGTGTCACCAGCAAACTTTACAGCAACATGATCAGAGGACGTTCTGCAGTCATCTGAACGAAGCCTCCGGTCCTCTGAGAGACGACGGTGCTGAGGACGGCTGCTGTGTCTCCAGCTCCTCACTGACAGCAGTGACCAATCAGAAGGAGGCTTTGTGTTACCATGCAGATAAACATGATAACACCGTAAAGGAGTGGGAGACCACAGCACTAGTGTTTTACTTTGTCTTCTTGTCCAAGCTTTTCATAATAAATCCACAAAACACTATGAGAACAGTTTTTAGCCAAAGCTGTCTTCATTTTATCAACATGGGGATTTTCCTGGAAGAGAAGATCCAATGAGTTTGTTTCCTCAAGATGACATGTGGTGGTGAGGATCTCCTGCTCCTCCTCCTCCTCCTGCTCCTCACACTGTATTGTGTGTCCTACAGAGACCAGACATCCTGGAGGAGCTCCAGAAGAGCCAGAAGGTTTTTGCAGAGAAGCTGAATCACCTCAGCAGAAGACTGGCCTGGATCAACGCCACCATCTACTCCAAGGTGATCCAGCTGCGACACACCTGTGTTCACCCGTTCAGTCGTTTCTTGCTGTTCCGTCCTGTACAGTAACTTTCTGATTTCTATCATATTGTTGACATGACTAACAACCTCTTCTCTGTGTGTGTGTTTGTGTGTGTGTGTCCAGGACAAGATGCTGGATGTGTACTGGCTGCTGTGTGTTTGTATTCGGACCATCGAACATGCCGACAACACCGGCTCTTTGTTCGCCTTCGCTCCAGAGTTCTACCTCAATGTGGCCATGAATGCGTACAGCGCCCTGAAGAACTACTTCAGTCCTGCAAACAGCATGGAGGAGCTGCCAGGTGAGACAAGTTCATCCTGACACCTCCCTGTGACGGTCAGCTGGACTGGCGCTGCTCAGTCATTCATGTGTGTGTTTTCGTCCTTAGGCTACGAAGACACTTTGACTCAACTCGCTGCTATCCTCGCCAAGCACTTTGCAGACCCTCGTATAGTTGGGACAGGTAAGACTTCAGTCTCTTGTTGCTTTGTTCCTCTTGTGTAGTGCTCAGGTGTGTGTATGATGTAGTGAGATATTCACTAAGTGAGCCACAAAAACTGAACCTTAACACCATGAAGTTTAATACTGACCAGTTCAAACAGGATCAATACATTATTTGTCTCTCTTCATTCACCACAAAGTTTTTATCAAATAAGGGAGACTGGAAGGGGCGGGACTTGCTGCAGGACGTGATGATGTCATCAGGTTCACTCCAGATGCCCTGAATGTCCAAACAAGACGTGTGATAGCACTGAAAAGCCTCACATAACAAGTGTTTTTAAAGCGTATTGATCAGATTAGGGGTTCAGAAGTTATTAAACATTGTGGAATATTTGGGTCTTTGAAAGTAAAAAAACTAAACTATGTCTTTATTGGGTTTTTGTTGATATGATCTTTTACACTCTGACAAATCATCTGTCATCATATTAAAGTGAAACTCTATCCAAAATGCAACCTAGTCTTTTTGTGAATGTATATGAGTCAAACCTTTGTGTAAAAAAAAAAAAAAATATTACGACGAAAGAAGCACTTTTAATATTTACCATATTTTAGTTTTCAGGTCCAACTCATTTTCAATGGGAGTGCTACGGGCACTTTTACCATAGCATCAAAATCTGTATTTTTAAAACAGTAAGAAGTCTGGACACAACATGAAACTTTGCTGGTAGCATCACCAGGGTCTCTACACATGAACACCAGCACTTTGTGTACACAGAGTTACTAAAAAGAAAGTTTTTGAGCAGCTCATGTTAGCAGTAGCTTGTTCCACTCGCCGCCGTCCTGCCAGTGGAGAAGAGTCGATCTCAGAATGAGACGTAACCTGGATTGCCTCATATACATTCACATATAAAGTCTTGGTTGCATTTTGGTGAGAGTTTCACTTTAAAGCTCTCTGTCCCGTCTTTCACTCAGATATCAAAGACTCTCTGATGCAGGCTCTGGCCAGCTACGTCTGTTACCCACAATCCCTCAGGGCGGTGGAGAGGATCCCAGAGGAGCAGTAAGTTTCTTATTTCTTGATAAAAATTAGGCACTCGACTGATTTCAGGTCGATGAGCTCCTGAAGCCTTTTAAAGTACAGATTTCCTTTAGGTCAGTTGATACGCAGATGACACACAGATTTATCTACACAGAGATGTGTTCAGTCCTGTTCTCTGGTTCTTACCAGTGTTACACGGATCAGAAAGTGTCTGTAGAAGCCGTCTTCACCTCTTCACCTCTTCACCTGTTCTCAGTCTGCAGCTGACAGACTGAGAACGAGTCATCAGGACAGCAGACATTTTTTACACACAAATGGAAATTATTCTTTTGTTTCAGCTTCTTAAGTGTTTCTGACTGTAAACTGAACGTATCTAAATGTTTGGATACTTTGGACAGTTCTCGGTCAAACTCAGTCTGTGATCCACTCTGTGCTGCTTTCAGACGTGTGGCCATGATGAGGAACCTGCTGGCTCCATATGAACAGAGACCCTGGGCCCAGACCAACTGGATACTGGTCCGACTGTGGAGGGTGAGCACACACAATCACACATGCATGCGCGCGCATGCACACACACATGCACACACATACATGCACACACATACATGCACACACGCACAGTAAAGTGTTTCCCAGCATTATTTTAAGGTCAAATAAAGAAAGTGTGGATAGAAATAGAAATCCTTGTTTGATTTAAAGAAGAAAGAATTAATGTAAAATCACGTTATGTTCAAAGATGGAGCGAGCGGCTTCAGTAAACTTTAACAAGGAGCAAAGAGAGATGATAGAATATCTGCTGCAGTGTGAGCTGAGTGTGTGTCGCTGTGTTTCAGGGCTGTGGGTTCGGCTACAGGTACACTCGTCTTCCT
Source organism: Acanthopagrus latus (assembly GCF_904848185.1). NCBI lineage: Eukaryota > Metazoa > Chordata > Actinopteri > Spariformes > Sparidae > Acanthopagrus > Acanthopagrus latus. The sequence goes on from NC_051044.1 coordinate 319,173, forward strand.
CACCTGCTGAAAACCAAACCTGAGGACGCCAACCTACCCAGTCTACAGAGTAGGTGCTCTGTGTCTGTCTGTCTGTGTTCAGATTCACTCCTCATTTTGTCTTTTATGGATTTCCATAAATAAATTGAGGCCATGACTGCTTGTCTACAGCAGGTTTATTTTTACTCCAGCTCTGTTTGATATACGTCTTTGATTATCACACACACACACACACACACACACACACACACACACACACACACACACACACAGTTGCTGGTGTGTTTTCTGCTCTTGATATTATGTGAAGAGTTTCTTCAGTGATGGTTCAGTGTGGTTCTCTGGGTGATAACATTTAATTTACAATTAAAATGCCTTAAAAAGAAACATATCTACGTTTAATGTGCTCAAACTGAGTTTAAAGTAAAAACACCAGATCCACATTTTACAGGACTCATGTGAAGACCAGCTACATTTGGACAGAATCAGGCTAGCTGTTTCACAGGCTTCTTTATGCTAAGCTAAGCTAATCAGCTTGTGGCTTCAGGTTGAGTGTGCACACAAAGAGCGGTGAAAGTCTGAGTCAGAGAGGACGAGGAGAGGATTTTACTGTGAGGCTCTCCACACGAGAACAACATACGATCTGCATCAAGGGGTTTATTCTAAGTACTGTGTCGCAGCCAACTGGGCCTTCGTCAGAACCTCTAAAAGATCCAGAGAGGAGGAGCTCTCAATAAACACAACACAGGAGGACCAACTCTTCAGGTCCAGACTCCTCAGGTCCAGACTCCTCAGGTCCAGACTCCTCAGGTCCAGACTCCTCAGGTCCAGACTCCTCAGGTCCAGAGAAGACAGACAGTTTCAAAGAGGAGTAAAAGAATCCATCCATCTCAAACTGGACACTCCCACACTCTGTAAGGACACTCTCACACAGAGTTTAAAGTTCTCCAGTTAGTCAGAACTGAAGAAGCCTCTTGGATAAGATGTGGAGCTTCTTTAACAAACTGAAACAAGTCCAGTTGACAACGATACAGAACTTGGAGGTACCAGGACCTGACAACTGTGAACCTTCGTTTATTCTCCTCGCTCTTCTTGCTCTTGAGAGATTCACCTTCAGCTCACCTCATCTGATCCTCATGCTGTCGGCTTCACCTTGTATTTAAGACCTCTGAGTCAATCTGGTAACTCACCTGTCTGATTGGACAAGTGGTCCAAATCAGTATTAAGGAGTGAGACATCTCACTTCCTTCTCTACTCTTGCACATGCTCAGTGGATGCAGCTGCTGGTCTATGAGCTGAAGAAGAAGCAAACATTTAAGTGATCCTGGGAACAGGAGTGTTGTCGGGTGGAGAGAGAGGACGTAGGTCACAACTGCTTAATAAAACTATTTGTGAGCGGAAACTAAACACAGACAGATTTATGAGCCGTCTGAAAGACAACATAAATTAACTGTTACCTTGTTTCTGTCATGTCATTGTAGACAGTAAAGTTTATTGTTAAACTTTAAAATGCCTGTGTTACATCTCTTTGTCTTTGTCACAAATGTAACAGTAGCCCTTTTTACACAGCGTCTCTGCATTATCTCCGGAGCGGTGATGATCATGGTTCGATGATGATTTACAGCGAAGCATCTCCGACCTACTGCCGTGTAATTCACACAGAAAGCCGGCACTGCAGCTCCTAAAGAGGCGGTGTCATGTTGACATTGGTGTGTTTAAGGTGTTTCCCAGGTGTTCCCTGTTAATCTAAACCCGCAGACAGTTTATAATCATATGGATGCTGTTATAATGTGTAGTGATTGAGATCCTGACACACCAAACATCCTGAAAAGTGACGAAGTTATGATTTTTATGCTAAATTACATAATTACATAATCACCATCAGTAAACTGGATGCTGTCTGACTCCCTCACTCGTGGGACGAAGGCCGTTTTCTGGGGGAAAGTTCCCTGAAGTCCCTGTCAGGAGGGCTGGCCGTCGCTGTGATTTATTTTCATCACAAACACTTGAGGTAAAGACAGGAGGACAGACGGGAGGACAAACGGGAGGACAGACAGGAGGACAGACGGGAGGACAGACAGGAGGACAGACAGGAGGACAGACACTTCTCCACATACAGCTGTAGTATGTTTTTCCTCATATAAGTTACCAAAGACAGTTACAGTTACTACGTTACTGTAGTTTGGTCCTGTAACGTTGCTGTGTGGGACATTTCTCTGTATTGAGTGAAGGACCTGTGCAGTTATCAGACTGTCAGACCGACATGCCTTCGCTCCGCGCCTCCAGCTTATCTCTTCACACTGGTTCGGTTCTCCAATAACGGCCCTGATACTACCTCCAGATGCGGATCAGTGCCGGAGTGAAATTTCCCCCCTCGCTGCATCTGAAACTTTCACACAGAGGACGAGGCGGAGAATTGGTGCAGGATCCCCGCATGCACACGGCAGTGTGAATGGGGCTCATGTTTAAGTCTCCATTCTGTCTTTATGAGAACATCAACCAGCACGAATCTTTATATGCAAACGCATATGTCAACAGCAAAATGTGCAAAATAACAATGTCAGACGATGGTAACGATGTGTCTGTGAGCCTCAGCTTCAGTGTCATCTCTTCCATGTTGTATCAAGCAGAGAAGCAGAGAAGACGAACTTGTGTCCTCTGAGTCCGACTCGGGTCACTCTGATGTGTCCTACATGAGCTGTAACCTGATACTGATCTCAGAAAGTGTGGGGGAATACTCCTTTAATCATTTAATTTGGTGTTAATCCTGCTTGCCGTGTCATCGTCCTCTGTGCCTCCGAGCTTCTTCTGCTTCTCTTTCTTTTCCACTTAATTGTGATTTTCTGCCTCCTGCATGCTGATTGACTTTCATCTGTGTGCCTTCTCATCTGCATGTCTTTCAGGAGATCTGTCCATTGCTAGTTTCCAAAGTAAGTTCTTCTCCAGCATTGCTTTGTTCTGTTGGCCCGTCCATATCCTCTGTCAGCTGCCACCTTTGTTTCTGTGTTGCATGAAGCTGCTCAGTCTGACTGTGTTGTTTTGGATCATCAGAACCAGTGATCCCAGTTAGTGAGGCTGTGACATCACCAGAAACGAGCTCCATGAAAGTGATGTTATCATTAGCTGCATCTTATCAGCTCTTAATGAAACACGTCATATTAACAGAGGAACGATGCAGCTGCAGCATCAACATCCTGCTACACTCAGTTTATTCTGTCAGTAACTCGTAACTAAAGCTGTGAAGCTCAGTTACATCCAGCAGACTCTGAAAGATGAATCAAATAAAACATGAACTATAATGAGAAAGTAAATAGATAAATAAGATGATTCAGACAAAGTAGGTCAATCAACAAAATTAATGTAACGTATGCCACCATATTTATAGTAATAATACAGTTATATAATGTCACATGAACTTATTAATTCAGTCATATTTATTTATGATTCTGTGTCAGTTGTGGTCCTTCATAATAAAGCAGGATATAGAGGAAGAACTTTCAGATTAAAAGTGGTTTCCTGTCAGAGGTGTGACCTCCGAGTGTCCTCAGGGTGATAATGGACCCAGTCAGAGGACAAACTGGGATTACTGGACTTAATGACTCCACAGTGTTTTCACCACCAGTCCCACAGGAGAACTGCTTCTCCTGACTCCTCCTCCTCCTTCTCCTCCTCTTCCTCCTCCTCTTCCTCTTCCTCCTCCTCTTCCTCCTCTGCCTCTTTTAAACATCGTGTCCCGTGAACACACTCTGCTGTCGTCAACTCATCTTGGTCCTCGTCTCATCTCATTGTTTTATTTAAAGGGACACTTCACATTAGAATTTAAAGCTTCTCTGTAAACGCTCCACAGTCGCTATAACAACAGAATATTCACGTTCTCATCCGGGACGCTATTATCAAACTAGACGTAAAAAACAATGACATTAATATGAATATGAGCGGCTGACAGCAGACGTCATGTTTCTGATAGATTGTGTTGTTTGTCTGATGTGTTGGAGACTTCAGTCTGACTCGTTAACGATCCTGAGATGGTGCTGTTCATTGGACCTGCTGGAATAGTTCCCAGTGAACATGGAGAAGCTGTTTCACTCTGAAGGAAACGTGTTCCTACATGAACTCTGACTGTTTGTGTCTTGATGTCACATTTCATTTCAGACGAGATGTTTCCGTGTAGACTCGAGGACCTGGTGTGATGAAGCTGCCTTGTATCTCCTGACGTGTTTGTGGTTGTTGTGTTAAACCTCTGTGTCTCACCTCCTCTCTCGTCTGATTGGTCTAGAGCCATGTCCATCACTGCTGCTGCAGAGACACATGGCGGAGCTGCTTAGTCTGGACAAAGACATGGCCGCCTCCTTCCTCAACAGTGTCCTCAACCAGCTCAACTGGGCCTTCTCCGAGTTCATCGGCATGATCCAAGAGGTGAGTGGACGTCAGGTGGTCTGTATGTTCACAACATGGGGTCAGTGTTGGGTTGTTCCTGCAGCTCATGGCTGAAGACAGATGTTTAAAGAGCGACATGTCTTCACTCTGACAGCAGGAACGTGACCACAGCTGATTTATGACTCTGTCATGATCTCAAGGAGAAAAATGTATGAAACTGCAGCTCTTAAAGGACATTAGAATACACAGGAAGCTTTGATAGCAGGAGTAGAAGTGAAGGGAACAAAACTACAGAAATGATCCGAAATAGAAACACTGACAGCAGCGAATGGGACCCTTAAATGCAAAGTAGCTAATGGCAGCTACAGTAGCAGCAGTTAGCGGTAACTTTGGCAGCAGGTAAAGCTTTCTGTCCAGAGTTGAGTCAGAGCAGCAGGAGGACATCAGAAAACACTCTGTGAGTGACAGGAAGTTAGAAATTAGCATCAAAACAAATTAACTGATTAATGAATGTGATGCAGCTCTATTTCTGTTCTATAGTGAAAAGTCAGATGACGTGACACAGAACACAGCACGTGTACCGTCAGTGGCTTCACCGATCGTCTCTCTGTGTTATTGGTCCTGTTCATTGCCTCAGAGCTCCTCCCCCTCGTGTTAGCGGTGGCGTTTCTGTCCATCTGTACGGAAATGTATTACTTTACGTTGAGCACTAGGAGGCGTACGTCTGTGATCATAAAACAATCGGTGTGAAGGAGGTGTTGATCTGTGGGAGCAGCGCTGATGCAGGAGGCCGTCCACATTAGAAATAGTGTTGAGCGTTTTATTTGTTTCCCTCTAATGAGATTATTTTGCTGTGTGGATAAATCCTCAGTAATACTCTGTGAATCATCCAATTTAGCACCGCTTTGTATTCTGATTGATCCTCATCCTGCGGGAATATCTGCTATTTTCAGCTCAGCAGCAGTTTATTGTTCCCTCACACTCAGCATCTGCTCCACAAACAGGCTGCAGCATTTAGTCTCTCTTCTGGTTTCAGATCCATCAGCAGCCGAGCTGTAAAACATGTCATCGTGTTCCCCTCAGGATCAGCTGACACCAGACCAGCTGGCTACTGACAGTTAGCTCATGTTAGCATGCTTCATTTTAATGTCCTCTCCTCCTCCTCATCCTCCTCCTCCTTCTCTCTCAGATCCAGCAGGCAGCAGAACGTCCAGAGAGAAACTTTGTGGACACTCGTCAGCTCAAGGTAACAACACACCTCCATCAGATAATGTGGTCCAGGTCCAGGTTCAGTCAGGTCCAGCTTCACTCCTCTCTGTGGACCGGTTCCTGGGAGTCTGGTGTGGGTTGTGTTGTCAGTGTTTCTGTGGTCGTTATCACTTTAATTAGAATTCACAGTAACCATTAAATCATCTTCAGATTCCAGATGTGCTGCAGATGGAAACAGTTTGTTTAAATGTAAAGACATCAGGTCCACTTTCCCTGAACCGAACCATCTGGGTTCATCTTGTCACTGGCAGTCATTTGACTCGTCAGGATGTTAGAGTCCAGGTGATGTGAGTCATTAGCTACAGGTTGTTTATGTTCTGTCTACATGATGGAGCAGAACCTCATGTGGACCTGTACTCCGGTCCTAAGTCAGTGAAGACTATGTAGTATGAAGCTCTGACGGGTCACTGTTCACCTGTCAGTGTCACCTGCCTCCCGCACAGTCAGCTGACCTGTATGTTGATGATGTCACATGTTGCTCCAGGTGTGTGCCACCTGCTTCGACCTGTCCGTCAGCCTGCTGCGGGTTCTGGAGATGACGGTCACTCTGGTTCCAGAGATCTTCCTCGACTGGTCCCGTCCCTCTGCTGAGCTGCTGCTCAGACGACTCGCTCAGGTCAGTTCAGTGGATCAGAACACAAGTCGGAACTAGTCGATTTAACTTTGTGGTACCTGTAGGTGACGTGACAACTAATATTTGATAGAATCAGTTTATAAACTCTGTTCTGTAGTCACATCCAGGCTTTAAACATTGGATCCATTTATTTTAACAAGTTCTTTGATTTAGTACTCGAACTACATCCATCTGATCAGACCGTCATAAGACACCTACAGCGAATCAACACCAAGAAGAAGAAGGATGAGAAGACGAAGAGGGAGAACAAGAGGACGGAGGAGGAGGAGGAGACTGAACTATTTTGTCTTCTGAAGACATGTTCATGCAGCCTCTGTTGGTCTGCAACATGTCACCTTCATCTTCTTCATCGTCTTCATCTTCATCTTCTTCATCCTCAACGTAGTGGAGAACAGATCTTTAGTTGAAGCTGTTACAGACGAGTCAGTGCAGCAACACAGATTCTGACTGATTCTTCTTCTGCTGCAGCTTCTCAACCAGGTGTTGAACAGAGTGACAGCAGAGAAGAACCTGTTCGACCGAGTCGTCAACCTGAGACTGCCAGGTACACACACACACACACACACACACACACACACACACACATATATTCATAACAACCTAAATCTGAAACCTCAGATATATTTTACATAAGACAATAATAAAGAATTTGTGTGTGTGTGTGTGTGTGTTGCAGGTCTGGAGAGTGTGGACCACTACCCCATCCTGGTGGCTGTTACAGGCATCCTGGTTCGGATCCTGGTGGACGGAGACAGACAAGGGTAAGACAGCTTCTCTTTTGTGTGTGAGTGTGAACAGGATTTTTACCCATGATGCACCTGAGCCCGTGTGGCTGCACATCAGATCTCTGATGGACAGTTGTTTGATGCTCGTGTGTTGGTAGAGTTCACTGAGCAGCTGGTCTCCGGTCAGCTGACCTCGCATGTTGAGACGCAGCAGCTGTCAGAGGAAACTAATGTTTGTTGCTTCTGCGTCACATTGAATTTAAATTAAACTACAACATGAACAGATGACGAGACTCTTGGTCAGCTGTGTCACCACATCAGTAGAAGTCAGACGTGGTGAGCCTGGCGAGGCTTTTCACCGAGCCGGACTGAACGAGATGTTCCACCAGTGACTCGTCAGCTCGGAGTGACACTGTGAAGGTCTGATGGCTGTTTGGGGATCAGCATGAAATGGTGGTGAGAAGAAATGAGCTTTGTAAAATGGTGTAATGGGAGAGGATCCCTTCAGGCCACCATACTTAAGACTGTGTCCACAGTGACGCTGTGTGGAGGATGATTTGGATTAAAGTGTTGAACAGTCCTGATGTGGCTGAAGGCTGTTTGTCTCTGTGGTTAGCTGATAATTAGCTTTAATCTGGAAAGAATCACATTCAGCCTCCTCAGTCCAGGACGTCTTTTTCACCTCTGGGACACAGAAGAGGAGAGACAGAGAAACAACTGAAAACTATCGAAGGCTGAGAAAAATACACCTGGAATTACATTTTCATGAAACTATATTTAAAAACCTGAAACGTGTCCAGGTAGCAGGTGAACACAGAGGATTTCTTCTCAGATCCAGGATCTGTGGAGAAGCTGTGGATCATTCTGGTGTCGACACGGTGACTCACACATGTATTAACACACACTCACATCCACGTAATGAAGGCCTCAGCGGGCGGATCACATGCTGTCGATGGGCTGCAGCATGCAGGAAATTCAATTAGTAGACGATAAAAGCTGCAGCTGGTGCCGAAGAAAACCACCGACGGACAGGAATTACATCCTGTGACTGATGCTGAGTCGTCACATCATGTCACTGACACCAACAGAACCATCAGCACCGTCTTCCTACATTAACTGAAGTACCCCGACATCACCTGACACCGGCAGGTCCTAGTGAAGATTGTTCCAGGAAAGAAGGGGCGATTCTGATCCGGCTCTGGGGACCACACACTGAAGGCTTTATTGATTTGGAACAAATTGTGTGCCAGTTGAAATCCATTTGATCTTGATTTCTGGAAAAAGTAACAGCTCTGGGATGTATACATGAAGATGGACCAGGGTGAAGGTCTCCAGCAGCAGAGGGCAGTGATGAGGTGGTTCTTACAGAGCAGGTCACCGTCATCACACAGTGGATCAGAACAAGTGTTCAACAACTGTTATCTGATCACTTAATGGAGATCAGCTGTGGTCCGAGTGTTGGACCTGGACCAGACCAGCAGTGGTCCGAGTGTTGGACCTGGACCAGAACAGCAGTGGTCCGAGTGTTGGACCTGGAACAGAGCAGCAGTGGTCCGAGTGTTGGACCGGAACAGACCAGCAGTGGTCCGAGTGTTGGACCTGGACCAGAACAGCAGTGGTCCGAGTGTTGGACCTGGAACAGAGCAGCAGTGGTCTGAGTGTTGGACCTGGACCAGAACAGCAGTGGTCCGAGTGTTGGACCGGAACAGACCAGCAGTGGTCCGAGTGTTGGACCCGGCGCTGCACCTTGAAGGAAGACACACTGGACTGTGTTCCAGCTGACAGGTCATTTAAAAACCAACAGTGTTTAAATAACATTCTCAACTCAAATCATGAAAATCAGCTGAACGGTTTTTGCAGTAAAGTGTCTGAACATCTGTCAGCCTGTCTGCTGCCTTCAGCTCGTCCCCTCAGTGTCCACATGTCCACCGACATCAGACTTCCTCTGATGGAAGACAAGTGTCTCCAGATGTCTCCTGTCGTCGTCCTGCTGACAGCATCGTATGTCCTTCATGTGATCTCCTCCTGTTTTAGTATTCCACCTGTTCTCCGCCGTCCATCAGGTTATTGATCAGGCATGTCTCTGTGTCCCTGACTCAGCAGTTTGTAATCCTTATCTTTCAGTCATCCTCATCATGGACGTCCCAGGAATGTCACTTAGTGAGTCACATGTTAATGAGTGTGAGTAATGTTAGTGTGACGGTCCACCTGGCTGCTCCTGTGTCAGCCCTGTCCTACAGCATGAGATGTCAGCTGGGCTCTGTTGTTCTTATGGAGGATGTAGTTTATACATATGAGACTTAACCTGGGACATCTGAACACCCAGCGAGACAGACGTCCTCCAACAGGGAGACAGACGTCCTCCAACAGCGAGACAGACGTCCTCCAACAGGGAGACAGACGTCCTCCAACACCAAATTCCTGTGTCAGTCCGACTATGATCGGATATTTAAGATGCATGTATACACCTTAGTCTGATTTAAATCGGACCTGATCAGATAGTCGGATTAAAACACCCAGATTATTTGATTGATAGTCTCATTACTCCTGCATGTTTACGATCCATCAGATCAGATTGTATTTTTGCGTTCTGCGCAGGCTCGAGGCATTTTCCCGGGGCTGTGAGCCAGAAGTAGAAGGACGGCGTTGTCTTTCCTCAGAAATCACCGCAAGCAACAGTGCCATTGTGCATCTAGTTTGTGTAATTATCATGTTCACCATATACAAAGTGTACAAAAATGTAGCTTCGTCTCGCTCTTTGTACACCATCTTTCTTGAATGCCGAGGCAGCTGGTGACGTAAAGAGGTCAGCCGGAGGTGTTTCTGTTACCACTAGTTGAAATGGGTACAGCGCCACCTAGCGTACCGGGGTGTGACATGCTTCAGCCAGTAGTCCGATTTTCTCACTGGCATGTATACTGAGATACTTGCAGTTGTCTGTGCATGTAAACGCACTGAGTGAGACAAACGTCTAGTGAACAGTGATGAGAGCAGCTGCTGACTGAGACGATGTCACATGATTTAATATTTAATAAGAGCGTTAGAAAGGTTGATTTAGTTGTAGTGAAGATAAGTTGGTGTATCAGTGACTAAACGGACATTTAATGCTGTCAGTGTGTCAGTGTTGCTGCTCTCAGATTTACAGACTTCAGAACGAGTTCCAGCTCTTTGTGTGTCCGTCCTGGTTCACTCTCAGCTCTCATGGCCTCATTTTCAGAGCTACCGCTGTAAGAAGTCACTGTACACTACCTGCACACTGCAGACAGACACAGACACCAGACTAGCTGGTAACATAGAGCAGCATTTACAAGATAAAACACACGGGTTTAACACAGATTTAAACAGATTCAGCAGTTAATGAGACAGATCCATCCTCCAGGAGGTGCTGGAGACCAAAAGCAAGAAAAGACTGAAGTGAGATTCATCAGGAGACAAAGACACATGATGAGGACGTGATGGTCTTAACTTGAGACGCCACCCTGACCCACATCCCATTTCTCTGAGGTGGAGCAGCCATGTTGGTACACTGCATGATTTACTGCTCATAAAAAAGCCTCACAAATATTCAGCTGCTGTCAACATTTCCTGTCTGACAAATGAGGTAATTAAGCAGCCGTGACCTCACAGGAGCTGAATCCACTTCAACAACAGAGTTTCTGAGTTTCTGGTTCACAACAAATGATCAGCCAGACGATGTGACAGTCAGGAATCAGACGATCTGTTTACGTGTTTATGTGTCAGAAGGATTCTGTCCAACACCAAACACAGATGTATGAGCTCTCTGCTGGTGTGCTGCAGCTCAGGTGGAAGTGGTCTGAGCTTTTTGCTTTGACCTGTTTATATGAGAGAGTTTGGTCCACTGGGTTTAACCAATCAGGCGTTTCCTCCTGTCTTAGGTCTTAATGCTAAGCTAAGCTAGCTAGCTGCTGGCCTGCTTCATATTTAGTGTCTGAACATGAGAGTGGATTAATGTGAACATCTGGAAGAAGAAGAGAGGGTCAGTAAATGTTGAACTGTTCCTTTAAAGTGAAGCTGATCAGTCTCACAGCTGCTGTCTGAAGCTGCGGTTTCTCAGGTGTGTGTGTGTGTGTGTGTGTGTGTGTGTGTGTGTGTGTGTGAGAGAGATCTCTTCCTGTTTTCAGTTCTCACATGTGAGGCGTGAAGTTACAGCCGGCTTCTTCTCTCCGCTCAGCCTCGCCCTCCTTCTCTGTTCCTACATGTTTCTGTAACCTTCACCTTTCTGTTTTTGTCTTTCATCAGACGGAGATGTAATACACACATTATATACTTAATCAGCTCTAATGTGATGGAGGCTGATGGAGGCTGTCTGTAGCGTGGGTGTAGTTAGTGTAGTCAGACCACAGGAAGGCGCTCTGCACATAAATGGACTGTCTGATGGAGGCTCTGTGATCAGTATCAGAGTTGTTTAGATGAATTAAAGCAGCTGTCGTCCACAGTGCGGCTGTGAATTGATACATTTGGGGTTTAAGACTGAGCTGCTGACGATGGGACCTGATCACTTCACTGGAAAATGTGTAACTTACTGAATTGATTGGTTGTAGCTAGCTAGTTAATCACACTAACGTGAGCTCCATGAGTTGATAGAAATCATCGTCTCTTGTTTTGTAAAAGAATCTGAAATCTGCACTTCATGATATCATGCTAACAGACGGAGGCTAAAGCTAACAGGGTGTTTGGTGAGTGTTATCTTATCTCAGCTAACACTGGACGAGCAGGACAGAGCTGCATTACATTACACATTTCATTTGAATTCCAGACGGTTATTTCCTCTCAGAATACCAAATGTGTGTTCACCTGATCAAGGACATAAAGACGCTCACCTGATGAAGGTGTGACAAACCTTCAGCGCAGACAGGTAGAGCTGTGTGACATGCAGGTCAGATTCTTTGTTTCAGAGTACTGAAGTGAAGTGAAGCGTCAGTTTTTGTTCTGCTTTTGATAAAAGCATCATTCTTTATGTAACATCACGTCAGACTGTCGACTCACCGACAAAATCATCAGCACACATTAGACACATAAAAACAGAATGTGTATATATATTTATATTATATAGTTATATTTTCTACTTTTAAAAATAGTTTATATTGTTAATTTGTTATATTTTCTATTTTTTAAATAGTTTATATTGTTAATTTGTTATATTTTCACTTAATAGTTATGTTATGCATGCACCAACATCACCACAACAAATTCCTCGTATGTGTAAAATCGTACTTGGCAATAAAGCTTTTCTGATTCTGATTCTGATTCTGATTTTGTCCTCCAATCAGCCCGACCCGTCAACCCGGGATCTGATTCCATCAAGGACTCTTCTTTAGTCTCACCGTCACCTTATTGCTCCCATTAGTGTCCACACATAATGGTATTTATTGACCAGTGAGTGTAGAATACGTCAGCACTGTGTTGATGCTAACGACAAGCTGCTCATCCAAGCAGCTTTGGGACCTTTTGGTTTTGGCTGGGCCGACTCCACAAGGAGCAAAAACAATATGTCTTTAATACTTAACTGTAAAAGTCTGTTACATTAGATTTAACACAGAATATGAGCATTTTTTCCAATATTGGTGAATTGTATTTATGTACCGTTAAAGTTTTAATCGTTAATATTCCTCATGTTTATTTGTATTGTATATGTGTATTTAGTTGGACTTGACTTGGGACTTGGTCTTGACTAACTTGAGTGTGGACATCTCCCCACGTCAGTCAACATGTGTGACTTCCTGTCACACACTGACACGATGACTAACGCTGCATCAGGCTGGAGATGATGAAGTATCTCACATTATCATTAGCATAGTTAGCACGTCTTTCACATCGTGCACAGCTGGGCCCATTCATCACTTCATTCAGTCAGTCGCGGTGCGTCGCCTCACCTGTTCTTCTCTCTGTTCACTTCATCAGTCGGCCACTCGGAGGACGGACAGAAGCAGAGACCAGGTTTCTGTCTAAGTAATCTACTCAGTCTTTATATTTTTAAGCAGATCAGTGTAATAAATCTTTTGAGGTGAGTGTCCCTCACTGTAAAATCCTGTCACTTTAAACATGTTTGTTCAGAAATCTGTCCAGAAAATCCAGTAGAAGCTTCAATGTGTTGAAAATATCATCAGCTGAATGAATGTTCAGACGTCTCCTGTGTTGCCAGCGGCTCCAGCAACATCCTGACACACTAACAGAAAACAGAATGCACATCTCGTCTCCACAGAACCACTTTGACAAATCTCATGTTCCAGTTTGCTGACAGGGAGCCGGCCGGTGCAGACGGATCAGTTTGCCTTCACAGAGCCGGTTCTGAGGCGCCGCCCCGCTGATCTCTTTTAGATCTTCAGATTTTATGGCATCGTGTGTTTTACATTTGTTTTAAGGGATGCATGTAATCTGATGCTGGTGACAGAATGATGAAGTGTGGCGATCCAAATCTTTAACGTCCCGATGCAGAGGTCGAACAGACGCTGCGTTCAGGCACCATCATCAGTTTCATCCTTCTGGTTTTTACTGAATAACTTCACAACCACACAGACGACCTCCATCTGTCCAGAGCGATCAGCACAAACATCTCTGCCTCCATGTTCAGTTGAATGTGTTCAGTTCATAGTGACGACAACAACAGCACATAAATCAGCTGGGACTTTCAAGATAGACTTAGAGTTCAGTGATAGAAACAAACCTGTGTTTATTGACTATCCTGAAGAAAGCTAAACCCCTTTTGCAGGAGCAGATTTAATTTTTAGTTAGCTACATGTAGGAAATGCAGGCAGAGCAGCGATCCATCTAACTGTGGAGTTGGACTTTGTTTGTCACTGTGCTGCCGAGCTGCCAGCTGATTAATTGAACGGGAGAGAAGTCGCCCCCTGAACGGCCTCAAGCTGCGTTCTGAACTCATTTCACGTCCTGATGCAGCTCACATGCAGCCTGCTTTACTAATAGTGTTTGACCAGTCGTGGGTGTTGAAGTATTTGTGTGTAATAAATCAGAGAGATGCTGTTCCAGTTATGTGGAACTGCAGTAAACCAGCACAACCAACTGGATCCAGGGGAACCGTCTCCAGATGGCCTGTTTGGGTCGGGCACAAAGTCATGAAAAGTATCTGGTCTCACACCGACATTAGGTGGGAAGTAAACCTCTCAACACCGACGGCTCTGGTACTGTTGACAGAATCTGGACTGTTTGCATCACATCTATCTTATGCTAATCTGCACTGCTGAAGGTTTGCGGTTTGCCTTCAGAGGAGGAGAGAGTGAATTAGTGTCAGGTTTTCTGTGGAGGACTTGAGGTGGTAGTCTGGTATGAAAGCTGCTAAGCACTAGTTTGTGGAGGCCTCATAGTCTGGAGTTTTGGTTATTGGTTGTGATGGAGATCAGTTTGTCTGTGTAATCATAGGTTTGGTTGAGGTGGTTGTATGGTTAGTTGCTTAGTTTTGGCCAGGTGTGAATATGGTTGGAGGTGTTTCAGGTTGGACTGGAGACGGTGTTGTTTGTTTGTCGTGCACGTGTTAGAATTTAATATTTGAAGAAGGAATGTTTCTCGTTTGGGATTCATTCATAAATCTTGGAAGTGTTGCAGCGGTTGTGTCGGGGACGCCTCCCTGGCAGTCGCCTTGCTGGTTCTAGTGTTTTTAGTGTATAAATACCTGCTGTGAGTGAAGACCAGGGATGAGATGAACAAGTTTCTGGGTAGGTAGTTAGTGGGAAGGCATCTCAGGGACGATTTTCTTGTTGTGGTGTTTTGGTTCAGTCTCCATCAGATGAACTTTTGAATTGTTGTTCAAAAGAGCAACTCTTGAAGCTTGTTGAGCATTATGACGTCGATATTGGAGAAAAACGGCTAAAGGAGGAAATGAAAGGGTTGTTGAGGGCTGCTTTAATGGAAAATGGTGTTTTGCAGATTCCAAGTGGCAATGTTGCGTTTGTGGTTCCACTGCAGTCGCTTTAACCTTTGAGCAGCAAAAAGAGCTGTTGCTGTTGCAGATGGAGAGCGATATGTGGGGATAGAAAAGGAATGGCTAAGGCAGTCTCTGGAAAAGGAAAAATTGGGGTTGCAGCAGTGCCCATCGGATCTGATCAAGGCACGAAAGCTATCGGGTGATGCTGGTGCTGGGTGTTCAGAAGTCTGTAGCATCTGGTTCACAAAGTTGGGAAATGTTTGACGTGGTTGATAACTTGCGTCTCGTACTGAAGTTTGATGAGGGAGATCAGACAAGTTTTTTCCCTTTTTTGAATGTGATGCTCATGTGAGAGTTTGGTCTGAGGCTGACCGTGTTGTTATGTTGCAATCGGTATTGACAGGAAAGGTTTTGGAAGCGTATTCAGCACTTGGTGAAGTTGACAGCCAGAATTATTCTACTGTTACAGAGGCAGTTTTGAAAGCTTATGAGCTGATACAGGAGGCCAATCGGCAGCGTTTCGGGTCCTGGAGGAAGTCTGATAAACAGTCTCATGTTGAGTTTGTAAGGAACTTAACTAAACACTTCAACAGATGCTGTTCTGCATTGGAGATTACTAGTTTTAAAGATCTGTGTGATCTGATGGTACAAGAGCAGTTTACAGACTGTGTTCCTCCCGAGGCTGCCACTGAAGCTGCTGCTCTGACAGGTGAGTATGTAGCGGCACATTAAAGTGTGTTTCAGAAAAAGCTACTGCTAAACCTGTCGGTCACTCTGCTAAATGGTCTTGGTCTTGGTTTGCAAAAATGAATTGTGGTTCACTTTCAGTTGGTTTCTGTCAGTAGTTATTGCCATGATGGGGATCACGCAGAGTGTCCTGGACTGAAAAGCAGCGTGAATCGTGCTGGCTGTTATTTTTACACGATGGTTTTAACCTCACAGCCACCTCGTCCGTCCCCTCCTCACTTCTTCCTCCGGTCGCAGGCTGCTCTGTGTCGGCACAGATGGATTTGAACAGTGATCTTTGTAGTGGATTTCATGGGTCCATCGAGTCTCCGTCTCCTCTCTCTGCTCACATAAGGACTATTAACAGCCCTCTGCCCCCTCTCTCCCTCCACAGGGTAGAAAATCAATGGTGCTAATTATTGTCCATTACCTCAGGCTGAAAGACATCAGAAGCAGCTCACAGCCATCCACAGATTAGATTGAGACCGAGGCTAATTAGCTTAGCAGCTTTGGACCATGAGAGGCCTGGGCTCTGGGGATGTTGTTTCTCTGCAGCACATAAGCTCTGCCTGCTGTGATTTTTATTGCTCTGTGCGGTCGCTGCTGATCCCTCTCAGCTGGAGGATTGTTTTTCAGTGCGTAATCACGTCCCGTTGCGACTGGGAGGGTAACTGGTTTCAGGAATGTTTCCCTCTGGGACGCGGTGCTGGACTCGTCTGATGAAGGACATGCTGAACACATGAGACACACGAACATGCGCTCATTTGGGATAATTGTACGAAAAGTCCTTCAGAGTGACAAAGATAAGAAAATGATGAGTTGTGAAATGGCCGCTCGCTGTGAAGCGTTGAGAGAATGAGGTGATTTCAGTCGAGGAGAATCAGGAAGCTTTGCATACATTAAATTCAGCTTTTGTCAGCAGAGAAGGAGACGTAGTCAGAACCTGCAGCTCACCAGGTGCTGAAGTGAGACCTGTCACCTGCTTACAATGTCCTGGTCCTCCTGTGTGACTACATAGAGACTTTTAAAGCTTTCAGATGAGACGACTGAATGGAAAGATGGGGATGGTGATGAATGTGGTGAAAGGAGCAGCAGTGATGCAACGTGAGTGAGAGACGTGGTGATAACATCTGTGAGCTCGTCAGGAGGAGAACAAAGTCCTCGTTAACCATCAGGAAGCAGAGGACGCTGTCAGGCTCTCACTCCCAGAGAGGGAGGCCGACTCGGTCCGGAGGGCCGACCGTCACGCTGACTGTTCAACGTTACAGTTGGTGATTTAATTTGCCAGAGACAGTAACTACAACAACATGAATCAGACAAAGACACGTGTTGAAGTTTTTGCTCAGAATCTCTTCAGATAATCTCGTCAGTTGACAGCAGGAGCTGCCTGACTGTAAAAACCACCATAGATCCGTCTGCTGGTTAGGGTTAAGAACGTGTTCCCACTGTAGAACTGACCCGAGTGTCAGGATCAGGTTCTGGAGTCCTCCGGTCGGAAGGACTGAACTGTTCATGATCCCCTCAGGATGAACCAACTCTTCATCTACTGCCGTCACCAGGGCAACATGACAGGTGTCCAAACACCTGCAGCACTGATGACATCATCAGCCTCAGCTGTGTTGACTGATGATAAGCTAATGTTAGCATGCTAACACACTGAACTAAGGTGGTGAACAGGGCTGACATGCGTGACAGAGTCGCTGACATATTTAATGTGTTTCGTGTGTGTGTGTGGTTCTGGTCGGGCTGAACAGTCCAGTGTGTCGTGTCATTAATCAGTGCTGCTCACAGGACTGAAGACACAACATTAATTCACTTCACTACATTTGTTCCCTTCAGCTTCAGTGTAAGAATCAGATGTCGGCGTCAGTGATGAGCAGTCAGAGCTGATGTGACTGAAGCGTTTGATCAGTTCTGATTCTGGTGGTCGGTCAGACTTGGTGACGCTGCACTTTATTCAGTTTGTTCTCTGGTTCAAAAGTTCACAGTCGGAGGATGAGATGAACATGTCTGTCGCCATGACGACAGCCTGACAATTTGTTTGTGTGTGATGGTCGGAGGTCATTTGCATCATTAATGTGGTTTGGTCGTAGATTTGATTTACAAATTGCAGAAATGTTCCTGACATTGTGGAATCGGTCACAACGAGACACGCTGAGGAGAGAAAGTGTCAGAGATCAGAATGACAAACCGTCTGTTAGAGGAACCAGACGAGACGCACACCAAGTTTCTCATCACATTTAATCACACGAGAGTGCAGTCGAAGTACATTTCAGTCACACGTCACCTCTCTGCTGTAGTCTGATCTAAATTACAGCCCCAGTTCAGCCGACAGGCGTGTCAGAGCTTTACACAGTCAGCAGCAAGCGTTGTAGTCTAACGTGAGAGCAGAGCAGCTCGCTGCAGACGCTCCTGCTCATTATTCATTCAGTTATTTATTTATTTCTTTATTCATTCTTTATTCTTGACACGCTCCAGTTGGCACTTTTAACTCTCTATCCCTTTGCAGTCTCAACATGTTCTACTTCATTCATCCTTCATACAGTGATGTAGTCTGTAGTCCTACAACCAGGAATCATGTTAGTATGTTAGCATGTTAGCACGTCCTGTCCCCTCGTCTCAAAGTCCATGAGTGTGTTGAATGTGTTTCCAGTTAAATGTGTGTAATAAGCTGTGTGTCACCACAGGCTGAACATATTTTGTTCTCTAACATAAATCATCATTAATGTCCCACAGTGTAACCATGAAGCTCTTCATGAGTTAAAAACAGTTAGCGGTTGCTAACGAGTGTCCGAATGAGACCACAGAGGTTGTCGGGGACATTAAACGTCCTCACAGCGAACACGGAGACTCATCTACTCACTAGTCCGTCTTCATCTATCTATCTATCTATCTATCTATCTATCTATCTATCTATCTATCTATCTATCTATCTATCTATCTATCTATCTATCTATCTATCTATCTATCTATCTATCTATCTATCTATCTATCTATCTATCTATCTATTTGTCTGTCTGTCTGTCTGTCTGTCTGTCTGTCTATCAGTTCAATACATTTATTCATCTCTGTTTGTGTGTGTTCAGGTTGTATTAATAGATTTTTGTGTCGAGTAAATATTGTAATAATACAATTCAAATGTGTATTTTTAAAGATATCGTCTAATGTGAGTGAGTCTCTGCAGTGTCTTGGTTCTGTTAGCAGAACTCAGCTGCTGATGTGAGGTGTCACAAACAAACGTGAGCTAACGTTAGCCTGTAGCGTCCTCCTCCTCGTCACATCGCTTCTTTTATCTAAACTTCGTCACTTAGCAAGAAAACCAGTTACAAGACACGTGTGAATGTGTGAACGCCCTCTAGTGGACAGTGTGTCAGCTCCACCTGCTGACACTACATCAGTCTGTGTTTACAGAACAGCATGTATACTCATAACAACTAAATAAAAAGAGTGTGTGTGTGTGTGTGTGTGTGTCGGTGCTGAAGCAGGTTTCCTGTCTTCCCTGTGGTCTTCTGTTACCGTGGAAACAACAGATTGGAGGTGGCAGATGCTGATGGTCAGAACGAGAAGGCAGGTCTGAGAAAAAAGGATGAGGAGGTGGTGTGGGGGAGGAGAAGGTGGAGGAGGTAGTGGGGGCGATGGCAGACACATGAGGGGTCAGAGGGCAGCGGGTGGAGCGTCCGGCGGAGGCTTGTAGTGGCCTCCGGGCTGGAGGAGAGAGTCCAGGCTGGATGTGTAGATCTGAGAGAGAAATAAGGAAAACAGAATGAGTGTTTATGTTTCAGCCATAAGGTTTTATTATCACAGTGAAGAGGATCATTTGTTAAGATCACCATGCTAAATTCCATTAGCATGTTATTGGTAATTGCCATTATGTGTTAGCATTGAGCTCACAGACCAATGCTGCGTTCCTGCCTGCAGACATCTGTGTCTCAGCTGCTCCACACCAGAAGTGAACCGAACACCTGATGTGTGTTTGACAGGTGAAGACACGAGTCAAGTTTCCTCACACGAGCTAACAGACGCCATCAGGTCTTACAGAGCGCTTTGTTTCCCTCAACTGAATCAACTACATTAAACGTGTGAAGTCGTCTCACGCCTTGAAGCTTCCAGCAGCGTCTGTCCTGAAGGCTTTCTGATTGAATGTGAAATGAAGAGCAGGTGCTGCCCAGGTGCTGCCCAGGTGTTGCCCAGCTGATCCTCCCTGCTGACAGGACACTCCTGCAGGTATAGAAACCATCAGTGTGTGTGTGTGGATGGGCGGAGGAGTGTTTGTCTGTGCAGCAGCAGTAAGTTGGCAGCACTGACGGAGCAGATGGAGTCAGAAACACAGCTAACATGATAAATAAATGAGCTCTGATCACATCGCCTCATTTATTCTCCTTAGTGTAATTCATTTGTTTACACATCTGACACTTATTAGATTTAGTGGCCCGTCAGCAGCCTGCAGACCTGCAGCCAGTAAACAGACTGGAACCAGCTGTGATTCATTCAGCCGGAGTTTAGTTTAATATTTAAACATGTTTTTCTCATAACGACATTTTGAGATTGTAACTTCACTTGAGTTTGTTTACATCAGCAGTGAGGCATCATGGGAGTAAAACCTCTCTGTGACTCTGACGAGGTCACATTAAAGTTTTCTTAATGTTACGTTTCGTCTCCTTCTCAGACCTCCTTCCTCGCTCTGATGTCAGAACACAGCTCATCATCGCGTCAGATGTTTGTAGAGTGATGTCATGATGTGACTGTTTACACCTCAGATTTCAGCATCACAAGGTTTTTCTGCTGGCACATTTTGATCCCTCTGAACTCTGAACGTAAGCTGTTAGCCTTTGTAAGCTCCAGCCTTCAGCTGCCTGTCGAGCATGGGCCGTGCTGGTGTCGACCCGCAGTGGAAACCTTTTCTTGATTCCTCTCAGGATAATCCAGCTACAGGCTACAATAACTCTGGTTGTTAAAAATGGCAGTCAGGAGGTTCAGGTTGTTCCTGGGTCATGTTGACTGTGATGTATGAGTTGTACTGAGATGTATCCAGTTCCTCTGGTTGGAGAAGCGGCTGTGGTTCTGCTCGGTGGACAGAAGAATCTGAAACAGTTTCCTGCTTTTTTCCTCTGCGCTCTCCTCGCTGGTGGGAAGTAGGCGGGGCTCAGTTGGGAAAAGGTGATGTCACGTATTTAAAGGCACCAATAAGGACATTTGAAATGAAGCCTGATCAGTGTGGATCAGATCTGATCAACCCACATCCACACGGGTCTGTAGTGTTAAAGTACAGAACCGTAGGCTGTTTCATGTTTCAGGTGTTGCTGCGTTACGTTCGGACCTGAGGCAGGTGAGAGCTGGTTCTGGTTTAACCGTCGACAGCAGAGTCTCGTCTCTTCAGCGGTTTGTTGGTCAGGTGTGAGTCTACAGAGAGATGGAGCTCTTCTTCATGTGTCTTTTATTTATTCTGTGGTGCTGATGAATAATTGAAGTGATACGTTTTAGTGGAGCAGAGAGCATCATGGGGGGATTCCTCCTTAATGGAGGCTGAAGAGTTTGTTCAGACAACATCTCTGTGACGAGCGACGCTTCAGCAGCTCCTTCAGATCACTCAGATCTCAGACGTAGAGCCGGCGCCTTGTTATCAGAAGGTGGCTGGTTTGATTCCCCTGGTCTGCATGTTGAAGTGTCCTTGGGCAAGATGCTGAACCACAAACTGCTCCTGATGTGCTGATTGGCAGCTTGCATGGCAAACACCACCATCAGTGTGAATGTATGAATTACTGTAATTATTATTATGATAATAAGCAATTACATAATTACTGTCGCTGCTGTGTGGATACAAACGGCCGCCGTGTGACGGACGCAGATCCTTTAATCTGATGTGGGCGATCACGTGACCCGCAGGAGACAAACAGATGGTAGAAACAGAACCACAGTGATGTTCTGAAGAGCTGAGAGCTTTAACTGGAAGCACTCAGAGCAACCGCACAAAGAAGTGGACCTGCAGACAACCGGGCTGTAATGATCCAGAAGTGATCCAACGCTGACTGATGAGCTGTCAGGGCTGAAAAATCTATTAGTTGTGAATATAATCAGCAGATTGATCATAACAGAAACAGCTGTTTGTTGCAGCCCTGCTGATCAAATCTGTCGGCACCACATGTTTCAGTCCTGCACTCAGGACCAGAATCAGAACCGTCCGTCTGTCTATATAACTGCCTATAACTGTTCTGATAACTGTTAACTGCTGCTCAGTATAAACACCGGCTCGTCTGCTCGTCTTTCTGTTCTGGTTCTGGTGTCTCAGTCAGACTCCTCCTCCTCATCACTCGCTCTGACCTTCATCACACTCGACTGAACTGGCAGTGACAGAAACGTGTTTATCTGCTCCTGTAAGCAGTCCGAACCAAACACATCCACCTCTGAACGTCTCCTCCGCCCGCCTCAGCTGCTCGTCCGCCTCGTGTGGACGTCGACTGTAAACAGTCGCTCTTCCTTTTCTCGACGAGCTCGTACGAGAGGCTGCTTGGCGTCGCGTCACACTTTGAGTCTCAGGCCGTTTGAGTGGGCGTCTGCTCGTCTGTTGGGGTGAAACACTGACAGAGTAAAGCTCCAGTCGGTCTACCGTACAGCCGGACGTATGACACACACACGTGGACAGGAAACAAGATGGCGACCGCCTAAAGAACAGCTCCTTCTTATGTTTGTTCCCAGAACCGTCTGAGAAATGGTGGCTGTCTGTCACAGACCAGCTTCAACTGATCACATCAGCAGTAGGAGGAAAAATCCAACTGGCTGAATCAGACGAGAGAAGAGATCTGACCTCCGACCTGCAGCCGACTCGTCCTCACCGTCTGTTGGTTCTGAGCTCTGGTTCTGGTTAACTGATGTGTGAACACGCCTGCAGAGCCAGACTCCTGCTGGTCTGTATGACGCTGCCTGTCACTGGGATCAGGACTGCGTGCTGCTGCTCCTCCGTGTTCAACCACGTCACAGGACGAGGACGAGCGTCACAGCTTCTCTCAGTGATTTATGGCTGCAGACGATGAACCGAGACGCTTCTGAGATCGTGTTGATTTGAATAACAGCACGAAGGCAACAAAGGAAATGAACAGAGCAGAGTAATGAGCCATCACCCTGAGTGTGTGTGTGTGTGTGTGTGTGTGTGTGTGTCAGTGTCAGAATATGCAGTAAAGGTTTATTATGCTGTATTTATGTCTCCGTGACTCTCTGGGCCTCCAGCTGCTCTCAGCTCTCTCTGTGAGCACAAACTCTTAAAGTTCCTTCACAGTATTTCGTCCTGACCTCGAACGTCTTTCTGCAGGACAAACTGTCTACGCTGTCCCTGACCAGGCAGCACGGAGACACAAATCTTTGCAGTCATTCCTCAACAATGACGCGTCGGTTTGTTTCTGCTGAAGAGATTTAGCGCTGCAGTACATCTGCTGCTGTGTGAAGGTGCTGAAGTGAAAGTGACTGCAGCTCAGCGTTCAGCTCGTCTGTGGCTGCTGGGTTGTTTTCTGACATGAAGCTTTGAGGATTTGATTTGATTTTCCTCTGCACACATTCAAGTGTTGCGATGCTAAACAAGCTAACGCTGTCTGATTTGTGTGTGTGCAGCTGTTTGTTTCTGTGACTGATATCAGTCGTCCATCAGAGTGAGTCACGTTCAGGTTCCATGAAGCTCGTCTTCATCTTTCATCCTCTGAAACACACAAGCAGCCTGCAGACATCACACACGCGCACACACACACACACACACACACACACACACACACACACACACACACACACAGACTCACTTTAATTAATGGAAAGCGTAGCTGCAGTCGCTGTGGTGGCAGCGTGGCTCTGACCTCCCACTCCTCAATGTGACAGTATTGACCCTTCATGATAAATAATACATGAACACACACACACACACACACACACACACACACACACACACACACACACTCCCCCTGTATTGTATGATTAAACCCAGCACGTGCTGATCATATCACAATCACAATCATTATTGTTGATCGGTAATTAAACTTGACAACATCCTCTGTGTTTATTTACATGAATGAATCAGCTGAAATGATCTCTGATGTATTTATACATAATAATAATTCTGTCAGCTGCAGTATGAATGTCAGTGTGGCCCAACACTGCAGGACGACGTTAGAACAGAAGTCTCGATGTGTTTCGAAGACGTGTGATGACAAAAACAGAATGGAGCAGGAAAACGTGTCCCGACTTAATGAAAGTGTCATCAGGGTCCCGGTTACATGATGCAGTGAAATCACCAACAACCGTTATTTAACTCACAAATAATGAACAAGTCAAAGTGATTTAGATTAATACATTAATGATGAAGATTAGTTCAAAGAAACAGTTTTCCGGAGGAACTACGTCACCAGTAACGCAACATCACCAGACTCCATTAACAAATGTAGTGATTTAAGAGTTGTTGATTAAACAAAACTTATAACGTTGTGAAACTGTGTCTCTGACAGATTCATTGGACTCTTCTTCTAACTTCAGAAGCTGAAGTTGTGAAAAGTGTCAATTTGTGGCAGCATGTCTGTACCAGCCTGTCTGCTTCTGTGTCTGAAACGTATCAGAGAATAAAACATATTAAAGTTAAATATACGACTTCTTTGAGGAGAGCAGAAAGTGGACAAAGTCACCAGACTCTTTTTAATAATGATGCATGATCATTTTTTAGCAACTTTAAAATCATAATGTTTATTTTCTGTAGTAATAATTCTGCTCACAGTCCGTCTCTCCTGCACTCGTCTACTGAAGAACACAGTGAACAAAGTTACTCACAGATTCGATTGTTGGCTTTTACTTTGCACGTGTTTTGTGATCGGATCAGAACCAGGACAAAATTTGGCCACAGTCGTCTCGTAGTTTGATCTGTTCAACTTAAAGTTTTTGTTATGTAGTGAATCTGATTCAGATCTGTGAGCTAAAACCTTCAGAGTGACGGAAACATTACAAACACTGTACACACTATAAACTGCTCTAATAAATAAAATCAGAAACTCCCATAGAAAAAGAGAAACTGAACCACAGTCGGTTGCCGTGGTGATGAACAGAACTTTAATTTAGCATTATGGTAATTTTTAACGTATTTATTAATTTGTTTGTACTTGATTTTAGTCTTGATCTGTGTGGCAGCAGACGGACTGTACGACAGTTTGGGTCATAAGTCCATTTGGTCTGAAGCTCGTGGAACATTTTATAAATCGTCCTCGTACGTAAACGACTGAACGGTCAGCGACTCTCAAAACAACATGGCAGCTGCAGCGCAGCAGCGACAGATGTAGCTGAGCATCTTTGAACAGTCACAGATTGTTCAGGTGTCAGAAAACATGACAGTTTCTTCTGTAACTTAACCTACAAATTAAGTTATCGAGTTAAATTAACTTTTGGTTTCATGATGGACACAAACCAGAGTGAAAGTCCTGCGCTTCAGAACCTGAACATCCTCCCTCCTCGTCCTCGTCCTCGTCCTCGTCCTCTGCAGACTTTGCACTTGTTACACTGTTTCTGCTGTAAAAGATATCATATCCACTAGAGGTCGCCTGTAGTCGTAATAACCTGCATCGCGGGTGTCGATCTTTCACTTCACACAGAAACCGACCAAGTTATTTCAGTTCAGTGTCAGGAGTCATCAGTCTTCTGTTGGTGCAGCTGCAGGATCATCCTCACATTATTTTCCACCTTCTGTTTGTCAGTTTATTATAAAGCTTGTGTTCACAGATGTGCTGGACATATGCAAACACCAGTTTTTAATCATAGTTGGGATTTATAATAAAATCCTAGACGTAGTGTGTGTGTGTGTACATTTACAGAAACTTTGACTCATGCTCATCTATATTTTGGAGACACAGTAATCATGATGATTATTGATTGGAAGAGTCAGCTGATCTGTGTGAAGGTTTAGATACTGCGGTGACATCACACCGGATGGATGAACAGACTGTTGCTGTTCTCAGGCTGCTGGAGGAGTTTATAAGCTCCACCATGTTTTCAGATCTTTGTCTTCGGCTGGCTCTCGGTCATGAACATGATCTACTTTATTGATCAGCGACTCATTTCCAGCATTAACATTCATTTTGCATTTTGCAGGCATTTTGCATTGACTGTTATGATATCATGTTGGTGTGGAGAGCGCCTCCATGTGAGAACGTTTCCAAGTTGGGGATTTTTGAAAGGAAGGAAGGAAGGAAGGCGATCAGGCAGGTTTATTAATCTGAACAGTGTTCGGTGTGCGTCCTCAAGTTTTATAAATGAGACTCCTGGTGAACGTTGTGCAGCGTTTTAGCATCACCTTCCTGCAGAGTTGTCTCACTCTGCTCCACCTGCTGTCCAATCACTGACTGAATGTTGTGATGATGCATATGTGATGGACCAATCATGTGTGAGGACATGCAGAGGTCAAACCTGGAGACTGATTCTCTTAAACGATTCTTGGAAGAGCAAAACCGATGACATTAATGTTCCATTACCAGGAGATGGCAGGAGATACGGCTGATGTGTGAGTTCTGTAACAACACAGTTATGAATCATAGACATGCTGATCATGACCGTGTGATGAATCAGCTGGACGTATACATGCAGCAGTGGATACAGACATCTTTGGAATGTGGCTGTAATTGTGCCGAACGTGACGACTCGTCTCAGCCTTACGATCGTCTCTTCGTCACAGCTCAGAGATTCAGTTTCACGCAACATGAACCAATACCTGGTTCACAGTGAGACATATGTCAGTGTGATGGTGACACTGGAGGATGTGGTGATGATGATGATGATGATGATGATGATGATGATGATGATGATGATGATGATGATGATGATGATGGTGGTGGTGGTGGTGGCAGCTCTCAGTCTGATGATTATAACCCATTTCCAACAGTAGCTTCCTGTCTTCTGCTCACTTCCTGTTTCTCTGCTTCACATGTTGGAGTAATTTTCTCATTTTTGGTTTTACATTCTTACAAGTTTGATTTAAATTTGGGGCTTCAGACGACATAAATGTGAAGATCAAGAAATAACTAGTAGAATAAGAACCTGTTCACAGCTGCAGTTAACATCCTGTGATCTGATGTCACCACACATACAAATCCATCACTGAGACAAACAGACTCCATGTTTCCACACAAAGACTGAAAGAAGTTCATGTAGAACATTGGCTGAATGAACAAGAAGGTCCAAATAATGCAGAATGAGTCAGAGACAGAGTTTCACAGAGTTTATAAAGTGTCTCCAACTCAACAACTCACTAAACTGACACATTTGTTGAGGGAGTCTGGGGACTTTCTCCACGGGGACAAAGAAGGAGCCTATACTGTTGATTCAGACCTGAGATTTGTATTTACAACAGTTGTGTTGCACTCAGAAACTGCGTGGGTGCCAAATCATACAAAATACTAATTTCTACATAATGTTGCTTTAATATTTTGATTTTAATGCAGAATTTACAGGAAGACTCCAGTGATTTAGAATTTGTCAGAGACAGTTTCACAATGTTTGTTGAGTTTCTCCTCATGAAACAACTCTTAAATTCACTACATTTGTTAAGGGAGTCTGGTGTTGTTGTGTTACTGGTTCAATGGTTGGATCAGTGGAAACAGACAGCTGCTGCTGACATCAGCAGGTTAACAAACATGTCATTTACTTCACAGCCTAGAAGATCATATCAAGTGTTCTTGTTTATTTCTCGACTGTGTTTTAAAACCCACATATTGAGTTTTGTAGGAACCTGCTGCTCTCTGAAACCCTCTGCTCCTGTCACTGTGTCTCTTTTTAAACAGCAGCAGCAGAATATGGAAACTACAAACAGAACAGACTTCACTGTGAAGTCTGTTATTTTGCAAGAAGAAACTTAAATTTCCTGAAGCACTCATTGTAAAAATGTATTCAGCTTGTCCAGGCTGAGTATGCAAAGACTGTTGGTGTAGGGCTGCATGCTCAATCACACACACACACACACACACACACCACTGTGATGTCAGTGACAATAAGAAGGCAGACGTCACCTGCAGTCAGATACAGAGGTTTATTAACACACAGGTAAAGGACAGCAGACAGTGAGGAGAGGCAGTGCAGGAGGGAGATGCAGTGAATACAGTGAGGACAAAAACACAAAAACACATCGGCCCTGATTTCCCCTCAGTCCTGCTGATTATTCACCATAGAGGCAAATCTTGTCTTCGTCACCTGTTCATCGTCACATTTATTCTGCACAGTAAATAAAAAAAAACATTAGAAAGTCTCCATGTGAACCCACAAACACTTCTACTTCTTCTTCAGCATTAATATTGTCAGCTGATGTTCCAGAGGGTTTTATTTATTATTACTCTTTTGTTTTTCTGAACTCCAGTTCTTACTGATGACAGTAATCATGTACCAGAGGAGGAGGAGGAGTGGAGAGGGAGAGGAAGAGAAAGAGGGAGTTGAGAATCAAACCTTATCCTTTAAAAATCTATTTTTACTCACTAAAAGCTTTTCTTCTTCTGTCTGGCTTGTCTACTCTAACGCAGTTGTGACAGACGCAGCTACACTACGCAGGTTGTTTTCTAACTGACAGAAACAAAGAAGATGCTAAAAAGCTCTACAAAAAGATCTTAGTTTTCTCTCTGTGTCTCTGTACGAGACGAGAAGGCATCAAGAAGGTAGCAAATGTTCATTAAAGGTACAAGCCGTGCTTAAAGGGACAGCCCAGTGCTGTGTGAGAAGCAGTCCATGCACCTGCTGTGAGACCTCCTGACGTCCTCTCAGCTGTTTCTGCACACTGTTACAGTTTCCTGGCTCAGACTTTGAGACTGTTTCTGCAGCTTCTTTCTATTCTTGGTCTGATTGAATCCTGACAGGTTTGTCTGTCCTCACTATCGTCCCTACACTGTCTGTCTGTGAGAGCCCGTCCCGTCACAGTGCGTTGGTTCGTGGCCGTGGAGCTGAGTGAGGGAAACAATAGTTCATTTGGTTTAAATTGCACTTGATCTGTTTCATCTGAGAAGCTAAAGGTGAGAAGCTGTCGGTCAGAGTGGATCACTGGTCTGCTCAGGAGGAGTGCTGGGTGCAGTGGGAGGTGGTGAGGAGATGACCAGAGAAACAGGAAGTGAGGGACAGGTGATCTTAGTCTGTGTCTCTCTATTGGTCCCGTTGCTATGGCGAGATGATGGGAGTGTCTGAGAAGACGGACATGATGGAGTCCGTCTCTCCTGCCCTCTGCTGCTTCGAGTGCTGCTCTGCCCCTAGCAGTAACCCCGGCCCCAGGTGTCCCCCTGCTACAGGCCCCGCCCTCAGTCTGCCGTTCTGCTGCTCTTTGATTGGCTCCAGAAACACCACATGCTTGTTGGTACTGACCTTGCGGCCCGGGCCCTCAGTGGATGCTGGCGGGGTGGGGGTGAGGATGGAGGATTGGGCGCTCCCTGCCCCGACCTCGTTCCCCTGGCTTGAGGTGGCCGTGGCGGGGGCGGAGGCCTTGCGACAGGGAGGGCAGCGGCAGGGCGTCAGGTACAGGTACATGAGGACCAGCACCAGGCTCACCACGCAGCCCAGCAGCGTGGTGAATCCCGTGTTGAAGGACTCATGAAGCTCCCGGTCAGGGTGCAGCACCACCGTCACGTTGACCTCTCGCGTCTCGTTGCGCTGCCGCTGCAGGTCCCGAGCCATGCACCAGTAGATCCCAGAATCCTCTGCACGTGCTGCCACGATCTTCAGGCTGCCGTTAGTGAACATCTTTAATGATTCGTTGTTTCCTGGCGGTGCCACGTACTCCTGATTGGGTGACACCCAGAGGAAGGTGACGTGCTGCCCGCTGAGAGTGGTCACACAGTGCAGCACCACGGGCTCCCCGGCCTTCACTGAGACACTGCTGTTCTGCTCCTTCAGCAGCCCAATCATGGCTGTCAGGTTACATGTTTCAGAGTACCGGTCATTCCTGAAGAAACGCACTTTCTTTATCCCGTAGGCCAGACAGGTGTGCTCCTGCCTGAACTCTGTGACGGAGGCGAAGCCTCTCTGTTCCCAGTGCAGCAAAAGTCCGTACATGGAGCACTCACACACCAGAGAGTTGTTGTGCAGGTACAGTCCTCTCTGCACTGACAGGGGTAAGTTTGATATGTCCTCCAGGGGTAGTTTAGGCAGGCGGTTTGAGGACAGGTCCAGCATGGACAGGTGAGGATGGCTGTGCTCTTGGATAGAAAAGAAGGGGAAGTCAGTGAGCAGGTTGTGACTGAGGTAGGCCTTGCGGAGGCTGTTCAGTCCTGCCAGAGCTCTGATCTCCACACGGACGATCCGGTTGTTGAACAGCAGCAGTTCCTCCAGTCCGGGCAAATCCTGGAAATAATGTGGCTCCAAAACACGAAGCTGATTGGATGACAAGTCCAGATGTTGGAGCATAGTCCCAGAGGTGTTTCGAAATGCCCCCGGCTGAACAGCGGTCAGCAGGTTGTGAGCTAACCGTAACGTCTCCAGTCGATAAAGTCCTTCAAAGGCGCCCCCCTCCAGCTGCTCGATCCGGTTGTGGCTGAGATCCAGAGTGACGGCAGAGACGGGCATTTCTGCGGGGACCCGCTCCAGGCCGGCAGCGGTGCAGCTCAGGATGTCCGAGGCACAGAGGCAGCGGGCTGCCTGAGAAGAGTCCTGAGACTGGCAGATGGAGGTCTGGACTGGGCTGAGCCAGACCAACAACACAACAACAGACCACAATGATGGTGAAGCTGCTACCACACCCTGCAGGACACCAGCGTTACCAGCAACACACAACATGACGCCAGCAGCTCTGTGGGCATCAGACCTGTTTCTTATATCTCTGTCACCGTCTCCTCTTTACAGCAGTGAGAACATGAAGCTTCACATCCTTCTTTAGTCGGATTCATCTCATTTGTTGAACAACACAAACAGACTCCTGACGGACTAACACATCCCACTGAACAGTTTGCATTTTGATCTGGTTCCAGTTACACATTGAAGTGAAGTATCTTCTCTGCTGCTGCTCTGCTGTGTTTCTGCCACAGGGCGAATCTCCCAGAGTCAGTGTTTCACTCTGATCTTTTTCATGACACGTCCAAGACTGAAATCTTATTTGCTTTGCTGTATTGAAGCCACAGGGCAAAGAACAAGTGCTCACTGGCTCAGTTTCATGTGTGCTTCCAGCTGATCGTTTGTTTTGTTCAGCCCTGTTAATGTTGAATGAGGCGACTGCATTTGCATCCACCAGGCAGCGCGGCAGCCATCTGGAGAGGCCAGCAGGAAAACAGGAGAGGTGGCTGCATGAGATCAGTGAGAGGTGCAGGTGTGTCAACAAACACTCCTCTGCTCTGCCTCGGTTCAGGTGAATGAAAGGGAAATATTGTGGTTCAAAGATAAGAGTCAAAGTTTAAAACTCATCCAGGTGTTTGGTACAGTGGAACGCAGATGGAGCACATTGTGGTGTTAAAATATTCTCCCTGATCGTCAGTTTTTATTCCAGACAGAGGAAACATCATCAGAGCAGCTGTGACTTGCTCTCACCTCTACAATCCATCAGTAGACTGAAGCATGTCTGAATCCTCAGTCCTACAATTTGTTTCCTTTTATGATCGATTTCTCTCGAGCATTAAGCCGACATCAAACTAATTTCCAGAGAAGTAGTCAGACCAGGCTGCAGAGCATCTCTCCAAACAAACCTTCACCTTCCCCACCCGAGCTGATTCCCTCTGCTCTTCACTCGGCAGCTCGTCTCGTGATGCGGGAGCCTCGTCGTAGTTGGTGTCTTTGTTTTCACGCCAAGTCGGGTTTTGTGAATCACGGCTACCGTGTTCTGCCGCCCACAGCCCGCCCCGAGTCCCGGATCAGATTTTCAAAGCAGTCAGCATCCTGTCCACTCCACTTCGCTTCGCTTCACTTCACTTCACTTCACTTCACTCAGTCAGTCAATCACAGGCAGCGGCAGCAGCTTTCACACTGTGTGTCTTTTTTTCCTCCTCTGGCTGATTCGTCCTTTTCTTCCTCTCAGCTGTGGGAGGATCAGAGATGTTCAAACGGCTTCACTTCTCTTCCCCCGACATCCCAAACATGAAACATACAGCGCTGAGCTCCTCGTTGTCTCCACCGAGAACGAGGAGAGTTCTCCAGATGTCACTGATGATCCAGATGTGTGTGTGTGTGTGTGTGTGTGTGTATGTGTGTGAGTGTGTGTGGAGGCTGAGCTGACTGCAGTCGCTGCTGCCTCCCGTCTGCTCCACTCTCGCTCTCAGCTGCCTCTTCTGGTGCTTTCCCAGCTCCTCCTCCTCTTCCTCTCCACCACTCCGGTTTTACCCTCCTCCCCTCAGCACCCCCCACCAATCCCAATCCTCTTCTCACCCCTCCCCCCCAGGTTCAGGAGGGATCTGATTGGTCAGACAGCGATGCCCATGAGAAAGACATGACTGCTTTGTTGATTTTCTTCATCAGCAAACAGAATTTATTTGTACATTTCTGAGGCAGTGAGGATGGAAACAGGCTGACAGCAGCTCCTGTCATGTGAGGCAGAATGTTTCATGTTGAGTTGGTAATTGTTGGAAAGACGACTCAGACTCAGACGTTTCTGTTTTTTGATAGAAGTTTCTTGTCCAGTGATCTATGATGAAGTCATTTCATCCACAGTTAATATCAAAGTATTCATTAGAGAGGCTCGAGGATAGACTTTGCAGATGAAACTGATCCTGATACGAGCCGCCTGCAGCCTGTGGATCCACATTATCAGTTCATGGCTTCTCAGCTTTTCTCCTGAGAATTTGTCTTATTACTTGTGTTTGTAGTTTTTGCTCATCGTGACTGAGAGCTGAAACTGATTCAGTCAACACAATACAATCCTGTAGTCTGTGGTTTGCAAGATGACCAGGATGATATCTGACACTAACGAGCAGTCAGGTTACTTTAAATGCTGTGTTGACAGGAGATCATCCATCATGAGGTGGAGCCGGTCCACTGGGCCCGGTTCTCTTTTGTCTTTTCTTCAACAGCTACGTGCTTCTCCTGAACAGTCTGTGTGTCATTAGAAATGAATTGTCCTTTTGTTGGTTTGTAATTAAAGGACACAGAACACAGTAGACGGTGTTGACATGAAACACACTCTGGGACACAGTCGGTGACATTATGCAGCCCTGTGAATCACAAGACTCCTCCAACACAACATGTCCTCTGCTCCTTCTCACTGTGGAGAGACAGAGACGTCTGAGAGAGAGACAGACACAGGTGAAGGTGAGGAGGGCGTCCCTGGGAAGACAGGATGAAGGACAGACAGCAGTGTCTCTGTGTGAGGTGTCATGGCTGCTGCAGTGAGAAGGTCAGAGTCAACTTTAGTGGAAAATGTCAGCATGTTTCCACGTCGGCCTGTCTGGACTCCTCCTGTGAGGGACACAGGTGACCTATCAGCAGCTGAGGAGCAGATCCATGTTTCCCTCTGAAGGCCACAGAGACACGAAGGAGTCTGAGTCATTTTTGTTCTACATAGTTTTAGTTGATCATGAAATCAGACTTCTAGTTCTTTCTGCTGTCGTCTCACAAGTGTCTGATGGTTTCATCTGGATGGACCAGCAGGAGAAAAGGGATGCTACATTTAGTTGTGTTGGACCTCAGATCACTGATGTGAACATCTCGTACGGTACCACCCACCAAGACTACAGCACTACATGGCAACAACACTACATCGCTACAGCACTACAACACTACATCACTACAACACTACATCACTACAGCACTACATCACTACAGCACTACAACACTACATCACTACAGCACTACAACACTACATCACTACAACACTACATCGCTACAGCACTACAACACTACAAGGCTACAACACTACATTGTTACAACACTACAGCACTACAACACTACATCACTACAGCACTACAACACTACATCACTACAACACTACATCGCTACAGCACTACAACACTACAAGGCTACAACACTACATTGTTACAACACTACAGCACTACAACACTACATCACTACAGCACTACAACACTACATCACTACAACACTACATCACTACAGCACTACATCACTACAGCACTACAACACTACATCACTACAGCACTACAACACTACATCACTACAACACTACATCGCTACAGCACTACAACACTACAAGGCTACAACACTACATTGTTACAACACTACATCGCTACAGCACTACAACACTACAAGGCTACAACACTACATTGTTACATCACTACAGCACTACAACACTACATCACTACAACACTACATCACTACAACACTACATCGCTACAGCACTACAACACTACAAGGCTACAACACTACATTGTTACATCACTACAGCACTACAACACTACAAGGCTACAACACTACATTTTTACAACACTACAGCACTACAACACTACATTGTTACAACACTACAGCACTACAACACTACATTGTTACAACACTACAACACTACAACGCTACATCACTACAAGGCTACAACACTACATCGCTACAGCACTACAACACTACAGCACTACAACACTACAACACTACAACGCTACATCACTACATCACTGCAAGGCTACAACACTACATCACTGCAAGGCTACAACACTACATCGCTACAGCACTACAGCACTACAACACTACAGCACTACAACGCTACAACACTACATCACTACAACGCTACAACACTACATCACTACAACACTACAACACTACAACACTACATCACTACAGCACTACAACACTACATCACTACAGCACTACAACACTACAAGGCTACAACACTACATTGTTACAGCACTACAACACTACATCACTACAGCACTACAACACTACAAGGCTACAACACTACATTGTTACAACACTACATCACTACAGCACTACTTTGTTACAACACTACAACGCTACATCACTACAAGGCTACAACACTACATCGCTACAACACTACATCACTACAGCACTACAGCACTACAACACTACAACACTACAGCACTACAACGCTACAACACTACAGCACTACAGCACTACAATGCTACATCACTACAGCACTACAACACTACATTGTTACAACACTACATCACTACATCACTACAGCACTACAGCACTACAACACTACAGCACTACAACGCTACAACACTACAGCACTACAACGCTACAACACTACAGCACTACAACACTACAACACTACAACACTACATCACGACAACACTACAACACTACATCGCTACAACACTATATTGTTGCAGGTCGACTCTGAGAAGAGTCCAGAAATAGTAAAAGAGGAAGAGAGACATGTACAGTATCCATCAGGAGACACAAAGGAGAGAGAGTGTGGGAGGCAGGTCTGTGGAAGCCCCGCCATTAAAGATTGATGCACAGAAGCTGGAGTGAGTGAGTGGCGCCGGGGGGAGGGAGGGGAGGGTTTGATTAGCAGGAATCAAACAGAGAGATAGATGGTTTTGGCTGAAGAAGAGGAGGCAGGTAGAGGCAGGATGTTCAGGTTGTTTTACCTGCTGGCTCTGTTTACTGGCAGATAACAGAGAAGCTCTGTGACTCACACATTAAATCACATCCATCTGATTGATGTCGTCTGTCTGCAGAGTCAGCGTTGGTTAGAGAGTCTCTGCAGAGAGTTACAGTGTGATCTGAAGACAAACAGAGGGGACCAAGTGTTACTGAATCTTAATGAAGAAACTTTAAACACACACATCCTGTTTCCAGTTGTTCCTGACTCTGATCAGGCCAAGTCTCTCCTCTAATGTCAACAAACACTTGTGGAGTAGTCAAATGTGAAAGTCCACTTATTGATCCCGTCGATCCTCGATGGGCTGTTAAACTGCACACAACACTCAGAACAGGTGGGAAAAGACTGGTCCCACCTCTCTCGGGTGTTATACTACAGACTGGTAACGTCTCAGCCAGGTTGTGCTTGTGTTACCAGATGAGCTCCTCAGGTGCTCGTCAGGTGTTCTGGTACCTGCATCCTCATGAATCACATGTAAAGCATCCAGAGGAGACGGTGCTTCAGGATTTCTCCTCTGCAGACTTGATGAGTGTTGTTGTGTTCGGCTCCTCTTCTTAGAAACAAATGGACCGCTGACATGTTGCAGGTGACAGAAGAGTTTCTTCAGCCTCCTCAAGGAGTCGACAGCCCGTCTGTTGCTCTGGAATCAGGACAGACTTCAGAATAGTGATTTGATTGGATGCATATTGATCAGATGATGATTGTGACCTTTTGAACTTCTTCTAAAGTAAAATGTTCTGATGATTTGAGGTGTGACCTCCTCTGTCCCCTGCCTTCTTCTTTTACCCCCTCAGGGTTTCTCGAGCTGCCTCCGTCCTGCTCTCCGACCCCTGTTTCCAGCTCCACTCCATCCAGCACCTGTTGGGAGAGGCCGGAGACTCCACTAGTCCGGCAGCGGCCGTCGCCTCCTCCATCCGTCCAGTCGTGGGCTCGCTGGGCTCGACCGTGGCTCCTCCCATACCTTCAGCCGCCGGAAACACGGCATCCTCAGAGCGGAAACACTTCTCCCTGCACGCATGTGAGTCAAACCCCGTGTTGCTTTGAGTCTTTAGTGTCTCCTCGAGTGATGTCTCCCATGTTAGAGGGAGGGGTGCATTGTGGTTAATGTATGCACTCAGTTCTCCATTCATCATGCGCTGTACGGATGTACATTTCTGAGTAGATTCATTTGTTCTGGATGGACTTCAGAGATAACGATATTATTGGAAAATTAACCAATTTAAAAATACTCATGTCAGAGAAACAGACTTTAGAAAAAGTCTTTTTTCAAGTTTGTCAGCCTTCGGCCTTCTCCTTCTCACCTGTCGATCCTAAGGTGTGCAAAAGCTGCACTCTGCAGAGAAACAGACATGAAACACATTTGACTCTGAGAAGAGGTGTGTTATTCCACCTACGATTGTTTTGAATATATCAAAGTCATCACATGTTATTTCCTGGATTATTGGACCAGTGTGAATTTGTTTCAAGTATTTTCTAAGGGAAACTTTTTAATGGTAAAGATGCCATTTATAGTGGAATCTCCACAATGGTTCATTCCACCTGAGCACTCGACTAAAACCTGCTCTGATTCACTTTATCAGCATTACAATTGTCGGAGGTTTCGCTGAGATGTTTCACTGTGGTTTGTTAGAGACTTGCAGCTGCATCACTTTTCAAATGTAATTTGTTTTAGGCGTAAATAAAATCTTGTGCCGTTTGCAGCTGTATTCACTCAGACGCAGTGACATCTACACTTACACATCTGAACACATATTTCTACCATATTATACCTTTATTCTTCAAACAGACCTTCTTGTTGCACTCTGTCCATGATGGGCATGTCATTATCAAGCAGAGAGAAAGAAAATTCAAAGTCGCAACATAAACAAACTGAGCTGAGCTAACAGTTACTGGCAGGTTAGCATGCTGTCATCATCATGCATTTAACATCATAGCCATACAGCTGCAGAGCGTCAGCAGCAGCAGGAAAGATGTCTGGTTTAATAGTCAGTTTGAGAACAAACAGACTCAGCCACTCCATCATAAAAACAAATCTTTGAAGGATGAATCGTTCCACACTGAAGCCAGGGTTCTCTTTATGGAGTTTCATTTTGCACCTTAAATTGGAACAATAATGCTGAGTTCATTCATTACTTTTAAAAATAACTCCCATACCCGCTCATCCACAGACACCCCACCACCCCTGACACCTCCTACACCTCCGACACTAACACACACACTTCACACATGGTGGAAAGAGATGGAGATCTGTGAATCCAGACAGACAGACAGACAGACAGACAGACAGACAGACAGACCAAGTGGCCTGGTCACCACAGCATCCTCCTCCGTTGCTGAGGCAACACAAGCCGTTTCCATGACCACCATGTGTTGCATCATCGGGAAGGCTTGCTGTGTGTGTGTGTGTGTGTGTGTGTGTGTATGTGTATGTGTGGAGGTCACACACTAATTTACACGTCATGTTTTGTCTTGTGTCAGAAGTCTTTTACTGCACTGCTTTCATTATATCAGTTATAGTTAATACAAGCGTACATTTACATTTAAAACTTGGTCAGATTTAAATACCCAAACGTATATAATGCAGGTGAAATGAGCTCCATCCTGACTGAGAGGGTGACTCACAAGTTTCAGCATCTTCAGCTGGCAGGTGTTGGGATCACAGAAAGACTCCTGAGCTTCAGGTTGAAGTTATTTCCGCGTGCAGAGGTTTGTGGGCTGCTGCTCCGTCTGTCCTCCGTCCTGCATGCGTCATGTAATGTCTTTGTCCTTTTGTCGTCCAGAGACCAGACAGTGTTTTTCTTTTGGTTTATTATGAAACAGCCATTCTTCAGACTTTTCTCTCACTTCTGTCGTAAGAGATACTTCGATCTATTGGCTGAACCACGTCACAGCGTAGAGTTTGTAATCAACCGTCAGGGATTTAAAACCTCGGTCCCTTAAACAAACTTCAGCTTCAGCATTCAGCTGATGGACATGCAGTGACTCATGTGTGTGTGGAGTGTTCTCTGTGACATAATGTCAGAGAAATGATCGACCACAAGAAGGAATCCTTTCATTATTTCTTGTTTTCAAGGATTTGTAGGTGTGTGTGTGTGTGTGTGTGTGTGTGTTTGTGTGTGTGTTGGTGGAAACACTTAAATCCCTGCAGCCCTGAATGATTTATTCATGAGCCTCTCTGGTGTAGTACTGTAGAAGCTCAGTGTTTTCTTTAGAATCTGGAGAGAAGGAGAGGCAGCGATGGAGGAGAAGACTGAGAATGAATGAAATGTTTCTCCAGTAGAGGAAGCAGATGGTTTATTTGACAAAATTAGAGCTACAAATCAGGAAGGTTTACCTGAACGTCCTGTACAATTAGTGGCTGTCGCTCTCGTCTGTAGAGGTCAGGTGGGAGGAGGGGACCAGGGCCTAGGAAAAACCCTTGTGCTTCCCATCCTCCAAGCACCAGCAGCGGAGCATTTTTACATGGTTTTATCCAAAACATAGCTTGTACACAATGACACATACTGGCAGTCTGGGACAGCAGAGGAGAGACTCCAGTTGTTACGACCAGGGCCTGGAGGAAACCCTGGTGCAACAGGGAAGTGAGACTCCCCTCTAATCCCGAATGGGGGTTCCCTTCAGTGTTTTGCTGTTGGCTAGGCTCCTGGTCTTCTGTGATGCACTGAGTTGGGCATTTAAAGATGCCTTGAGTTCGGCAAACCACTGAAGACTAGCTAGGTAAGTTAGCCATATTGGTATATTCTCATATTCTCATTAACTAGGACCATGTCAAAGATCAATCTAATTGCATTTTATGACATAATAAAGTTGTCACAATACCAGCATTTTACACTCACTAAAATATTATGATGTAAGTCATAAACCACTACTACTTGAAAGCACTTTCAATACTACAGCCAAAAAAAAAAAAAAAAAAAAGAAATCCGAGGCACAAAAGAAAAATATTTTTCTTTTTCTATTGATAACCTGCACACAGTGCTGGTACAGAAAAACTTTTGATCACATACCATCACATTAATAAGGTTAATATCTGTATAAGCAAAATCTGGTCATAGGTCTTTACAGGTTTGGTACTTTGAAACTATCAAATATTGATATTGAATCATTTTTTAAATACATTGTATTGAAGAAGTACTGAAGTATTGATACTTTTAACAAGCTCACATCATTTATTGAAAACATAAATATCTGTGATCTGAAATAAAAATGTATACCACAAAAATACCAAAGAAACTAGACCCAACCGTCACCAATAATGCTGTATATCCTCTGACTGACCCTGGGGAGTATGTGTAGGAGTTGGTGTTAATGAGTGGACGTCTGTAGCGTGGGAAAACTGATGACCTTTATACAGAACAGATACTGTGCCTCCACACAAGCTCCTGCTCTGACAATGAGGGTGTAAAAAGACTAAACACGTAGTGAGTGTATGAAAACAGAAGAGCCTGTTAGTGTGTTGAGCAGCCACACTGTTCTGATGCATGTTTTTTTGAGAGGTACAGTGTTATTTGCATGTTTACAATAGTCTGACAGCAAACTACCATCTCAGACAAATCACTGACCAGCTGCCACTGACCTCCTGCACACTGCCTGTACAGGACGTGTACAAACAGGAGTTCAAATAAAATATAAAACATGTAAAACAGCATTTCAAACCTCTCCACTCACACATGAAAGAAGAGCACAGATGCTGGTTTTATAGATGAATGATCCCTCAGAAATAAATACAAACAAACATGAACACAAAATATCTGTTTTATACCTACTTTGGTGAAGTGGTGCTGTGAGCTTAATGCTAACAGGATGCCAGCCTACTGATGTTTAGCATGCACAATTTTTATCATGTTCAACATCTTAGTTTAGCATGGTAACATAAGCTATTTTGCACTGAATAAACAGTGAACCTGAGGCTCCACACAAAAACCACAATGAAAACAATAAAATAAAAAAAAACTAAACACATAAATGGAAGGTCCCCTTAACGGAAATTCAGACCAAATGGGCAATTATTCATGCGTCTACATATGACATACATCCATACATACGATGTACAAAGTTGTTGAAAAGATGGAAATACGCATGAATTTGCATTTATTGCAGGGTTATGATTCGGTGCAAGTCGAACATGTTGATCTCAATTGTGGATTTCAAATGATGCTGTGCTGCAAAAGTGTTTTGGCATCGACATTCACAGTGACATCATGGGATGGAGAGGAGAGGATATAAACACTGATAGTGGCCATTTGCAGACACACAGAGCTGGTGGATAACACATCTACTCATACTGACACAGGACCAATAAGAAGCTGCTGTTGAGGAAAATGAGCAAGGAAGTCAGACTGCCAGGTAAGACATGGAAATATGTCTCAGCACAGCATAGCCCTGACCAATCCGAACTCCATTTCAGGGAACAGACATTTTAAAAGAAGTTTGCTTGTCTTCTGACCGACAGACCTGACGCAGCATGAGTTCACACTTTTTACAAGGCGACATTATGATGTTATGAGTCTTCTGATCAATTTAGTGCATCAGATCAAAGACAAACTTTGTTTTGGGTTCATACCAATGTGGTGAGAGAGATTCATCCAGTCTACATCTACTTGCTGCTCACAGGTACTATTTATTGATTTTAACCCACCTGTTAAGAAGCTGCCACTCAGTGGAGACAGATGGACAGATGCTCAGCAGCTGAGAACTGGGCACTGGTCAGCCACAGGTAGAGCTTGTTGCTGTCATCCAGACGATCAAACTCTTCAATGCAAAGGAGCAGCAGCTCTTTCACGAGCTCCCTCAGGATGTCTGAGCTGCCCACCATATCTGTAAGACTGAGCCCAGCCAGCCTACAAAGGCAACTCATGTTGGCTGCTTGTATCCACCATCTTGTTCGCTCTGTCAGTAACCATATCTCGTGACCATAGGTGAGAGTTGGAATGGAGATTGACTGGTAAATTTAGAACTGTGCCTTCTGGCTCTGTTCCCTCATCACCACAACAGTGGTGCTTGTCCATCTCACACTCATTGTCCCATCACTTGTCAGATACTTATACTCGACCTCGGGCTGGAGGGGGCAATCTACTGTTTTCTGGCAGAGAAGTGTGGCCTCAGACTTGGAGGTCCTGAATCTCGTTCCAACAGCTTCATACTCATATACAAACCACACCAGTGCCTGCTGGAAGTCAAGGTCCCAATTAGAGGTAAGATCGGGCCTAAAAAATCCAGCCCGACCCGACCCAGGCCCACAGGCATTAAAGCCCGACCCAGCCCGAGCCCGACCAATTAACTTGATTTGCAGGCCCGAGCCCGAAGCAAACCGGAAATTTCAATTTATCCCATAGTATTTTACGTTCACGAAATGTCCGCAAAGCCGTGCGCAAAGCGTGCTCTTGCT
The DNA here is from genome assembly GCF_904848185.1 of Acanthopagrus latus. Taxonomy (NCBI): domain Eukaryota; kingdom Metazoa; phylum Chordata; class Actinopteri; order Spariformes; family Sparidae; genus Acanthopagrus; species Acanthopagrus latus. Next base: position 360,639 of record NC_051044.1, read on the forward strand.
CTGCGCCTCCTGTTTAGTAGTAGTTATATAGCAATTACCTTACAGCGCCGCCTTCTCTGTTTTATCCAAATTATTTATTTACAACAAGTATTCCTTAGTTTAGTATCCACACATCGTTTTAGTATACATTTTTATAAACATATATTTATTTAAAAAAAAGTCAGCGAGAGAGAAGCCCGAGCCCGACCCGACCGACCCGACCAGTCCCAATCCAATCCCAAACTGGATACAGCTTTGTCCGTGAATAACACAAACAGGATGGGAGACAAAGGACAAACAATGTTCAGATCTTTCCCCTTAGCGACACATCAGTGCTTAGACCAGCTCTCACCTGCCTCTCACCCTGGGCAGCACTGGAAAAGACAAGAGTCCAGCTCTGTGTGGGAGTGCGAATCCAGAACTGATGCTGTGTGTGAATATGAGCCCCACTGTATTAATCTGTCTTGATCCTCCTCCAACATATAGTGATATACACTATATGTATTAAGTATTCACTCACCCATCCAAATAATTGAAATCAGGTGTTCCAATCACTTCCATGGCCACAGGTGTTTAAAAGAAGCACCTAAGCATGCAGACTGTTTCTACAAACATTTTTGAAAGAATGTGTCGCTCTCAGGAGTTCAGTGAATTCCAGCGTGGTGCTGTGATAGGATGCCACCTGTGCAACACGTCCAGTCGTGAAATTTCCTCGCTCCTAAATATTCCACAGTCAGCTGTCAGTGGTATTATAACAAAGTGGACGCAATTGGGAACGACAGGAACTCAGCCACGAAGAGGTAGGCCACGTAAAATGACAGCGGGTCAGCATCAGGGTCAGCAGATGCTGATGCACATAGTGCCCAGAGGTCACCAACTTTCTGCAAAGTCAGTCACTGCAGACCTCCAAACTTCATGTGGCCTTCAGATTAGCTCAAGAACAGTGAGTAGAGAGCTTCATGGAATGGGTTTCCATGGCCGAGCAGCTGTATCCAACCATACATCAGCAGGTGCAATGCAAAGCGTTGGATGCAGTGGTGTAAAGCACGCTGCCACTGGACTCTAGAGCAGTGGAGACTTTCTCTGGAGTGACAAATCACACTTCTCCATCTGGCAATCTGATGGATGAGTCTGATTTTGCCGGTTGCCAGGAGAACGGTACGTATCTGACTTCATTGTGCCAAGTGTAAAGTTTGGTGGAGGGGGATCATGGTGTGGGGTTGTTCTTCAGGAGCTGGGCTTGGTCTCTTAGTTCCAGTGAAAGGAACTCTGAATGTGTCAGCAGACCAAGAGATGTTGGACAATTCCATGCTCCCAACTTTGTGGGAACAGTTTGGGGATGGCCCTTTCCTGTTCCAACATTACTGCACCAGTGCACAAAGCAGCTCCATAAAGACATGATGAGAGAGTTTGGTGTGGATGAACTTGACTGGCCTGCACAGTGTCCTGACCTCAATCCGATAGAGCACCTTTGGGATGAATTAGGGCGGAGACTGAGAGCCAGGCCTTCCCGGCCAACATCAGTGTGTCTTCAAAAAATTGTTAGAAATTCCCATAGACCCACTCCTAAACCTTGTGGAAAGCCTTCTCAGAACAGTTGAAGCTGTTCTAGCTGCAAAGGGTGGACCAATGTCATATTGAACACTATGGATTTGGCAATATAGTATAAGTCCCTAGAACCAGTGTGCAGTGCCAGTGATCAGGACGCCCACGTCCCAATCTTTGCCTGCCACCCTGCACACATTTCCCCTGACTCCACTGCCCTCACCTGCAGGTGGGCCTGGAAGCATGGAAACCACATGGACTAAGGCCTGGCCACCAGATATTTGCCAGTGTGCTGCCCTCCCAGATCTATCTTCAGATTGGTTTCTATTCAGGGCAAGGTGCCTTTGAGGTCGGTTCATGAAGGGTCCCAACACAGTGTTAGCTGTGATGCCTCTTACTTTATTCCAGTCAACCCATTCAGTGGCATTCTGTACAACCTACGATCCAAAGTATCTTTCATCATTAAATAGTTGCTGCACATTATCAGTCTGTCCTGTTACGAATCAATACTTTGGAATGAAAAACACCTGTGTTAGATTTTTGTCAGATATAACAAGTTCCACCCCTCACCTGACTCACCTGAGACAAACCAGGAAAGAGCTTCAGTCCTCATCACTAAATAAAGACACAGACTCACAAACAGCCGATCAGAATCACCTTCAGACCAAACAAACAACTTCCTCTGAGCAAGTTCAGCTACAGGAGAGAGAAACTGCTTCAACCTGTGGACGCTCAACACGCTGAACGTGAGTTTGTTTAAAAACAGCACTCAAAGTCAATTTCAGTGAAATTAGTACGAGACGAGAGGGGAATCATGATTCACTGTCTGCTGTGTTTTCAGCTTCACGCAGAGACAAAATGACTCTCAGGCTGAAGGGGGTTCGCTGCAGTCTGCACTCTGGGAAACTCCAACTCTTCTGTCTGGACCATCAGCAGCCGGTGTGTCTCGTCTGCAGAGACTCAGAACAACACACCAACCACAGATTCAGACCCATCGATGAAGCTGCACGACAACACAAGAAGGAACTTCAGGAAACTCTGGAGCCTTTAAAGAAGAAGTTAAAGCTTTTTGAAGAAGTTAAAGTGAAGCTCAATCAGACAGCAGAACACATGAAGGTCCAGGCCCGACACACAGAGAGGCAGATTAAGGATCAGTTTAAGAAGCTGCACCAGTTTCTAGAAGAGGAAGAGGAGGCCAGGATGGCTGCACTGAGGGAGGAAGAGGAGCAGAAGAGTCAGATGATGAAGGAGGTGGCTGCAAAGATGAAGGCTCTGAGCAAAGATATAGCAGCTCTTTCACACACAGTCAGAGCCACAGAGGAGCAGCTGAGAGCGAAAGACGTCTCGTTCCTGCGCAACTACAAGGCTGCAGTGGAAAGAGTCCAGCAGCGCCCCCTGCTGGAGGATCCACAGCTGCCCTCAGGAGCTCTGATAGACCAGGCCAAACACCTGGGCAACCTGAGCTTCAACATCTGGAACAAGATGAAGGACATGGTCTCCTACACTCCTGTGGTTCTGGACCCAAACACTGCTCATCCAAACCTGATCCTGTCTGAAGATATGAGCAGTGTGAGACGAGGAGAGACACAGAAGCTTCCTGATAATCCAGAGAGGTTTGATTATTACTGGTTTGTCCTGGGCGCTGAGGGCTTTAACTCAAGGACTCACAGTTGGGAGGTCGAGGTTGGAGACAGTACAGGCTGGACACTGGGTGTATTGGCAGAGTCTGTCCAGAGGAAAGGAGACATACTGTCTGATGTTTGGGGAATAGATTTTGATGAAGGTAAATACTCAGCTTGCTCACCATCAGCTCCACTCACTGATCTTGTAGTGCAGAAGAAGCTCCAGAGGATCAGAGTCAATCTGGACTGGACCGGAGGGAAGCTGTCGTTCTATGATCCTGACAGTAACACACACATACACACCTTCACACACACTTTCACTGAGAAGATGTTTCCATACATTAACACTGTGGATGATGTGAAGATTTCACCACTGAAGCTGTGTGTGGCAGTGAAACACAGCAGATAGAGATGAAGAGGCTGTTCATATTTACGATGTTTCTGTCTTAAAGACAAAAGTTACATAGTTTAAGCTGCACCTGCTCCTCCTGCTGCCTCAGTGTTACAGATGTCTTCATTTTTCTTTTATTGTTTTTATTGTTTTGTTTTTCTTTTTGTTGTTATGTAGTTTGGCGGTCAGCTTTCTTTCTGCTGTCGACCTTTTCATGTATAAAATGTCATGTTTGGTTCTGTTCAATTAATTGCGCCTGATTTTGAATTGTTGCTCATGTTATTATTTTGACTTGTGTGGAGTCATCAAGAGCAGCAACCACTTAAAGGAAGATGACAAATATGGAAAAAATGTTTTTACAGCTAATCATTGTTCAGAACCAACAAACCATGAAAATTCATCTTTAAATGATTAATGAAATGTTAATGATATGTAAAATGTATGTGTTAAAACATAATGTTTGCACAACTGTCTGTATGAGTTGTCTGTATATTAAAGGTGGGCCACTTCTGTTCAAGGTGGACGTATCAGTTTGGGCTCAGACATCATGTCTTGGAGTGGACGGATTTTACTAAGTTACTCGTTACGCCTTGCAGTAACCTTGAACAACTCCTAAATTAATTGTTGCTGAGTGCAGGTCATCTGAATAGCGCATGGCTTTCTTATTAGCCAGCAGAACTTAATGGAGAAGACTAGAATTATGCACTCTAAGGAGTTCTGCCTCCTCTTCTAGGGATGTTTTGCCCTGAACAGCAAGGCTAGTTTGCCTTGTCTTCTTAACAACTGGCCTGCATATTAACAACTGGCCTGCAGATGTGGTTTTGCAGCTGTCCTTAAAGGGATAGTTAATGTTTTTTGAAGTGAGGTCATATAAAGTACATATCTATAGTCGATCTGTTCCCTACCGTAATCACCAGTTTGGAGAAGTAGAGAGCCGCTCCAGCCCAGACGCTCAGCTTTGTACTGCATTGAACGGAGTCCAGAGAAAAACGAAATAAACCACCTAAAACAAGGCTCACCTTAAAAAAGTGTACGTTGTATAGGGAAAGGGTGGGAGGGGTGGCTCTTGTACGCATACAAATTGGTGCCAATAAAGATAAAGATAGTTTACAAGCATAACTTTGCTCACCAAACTTTCAACATGCACAAACTGGAATGCAGGGCAGTAACAGGAAAGTTGACTCGGGCTGAAATACGTGGTACAGCTAAGTACAAACTTGTTTCACAGGTCTAGTAGCATGCTGTACTTCTATCTCCGGCTCTACATCATACTCAGTATGAATGCAATGCAAGGCAGTGACAATCAGATATAAACTTTTATGTAGCACAGGACATGCTGTGATTAACCCTAGGCACACTTTAATTGTCAAGTCCTGACACCTTGACAATGCAACAAATATGGGATATTCAAATGCTGAACTGAAATGTTCAGTTTCCACAGAACATTTTCAACTTGAATAGATAGCAGCAATATCAAATGGCTCAAAGTGGAAGTTTAATAACCTCAGTTATTATGGTTAATCAAATGGGTTTTAAATTTGATTGATAAATCAATTCTCACCAGACTGCAATTGTTTGTAAGTACAAATCAATGTCTCCTCCTGTAGTAGACTAGTGGGGTTAAATGAAAAGACTTTTGGCCAAAGAGTTCAAGGTGTGAACCTAAAATTTTAGCAGCCAATTTATGTTGAAATGAATATTGCAAAATTATGAAAGATTGCCAACAGTACACTGCCTCACATGGGGCACCATACGCAGTGCCTCATGCATGATCAATAGGGAGTTTTGGGTTACATTTCGATATCAATTATAGATAATAATTATCAGGGATGAGGTTGACTCATTCATCACCCAAGCCGAAGTCACTGAGGTAGTTGGGAAGCTCCTCGGTGGCAAAGCACCGGGGGTGGATGTGATCCACCCTGAGTACCTCAAGTCTCTGGATGTTGTGGGGCTGTCTTGGTTGACACGTCTCTGCAACATTGCATGGCAGTCGGGGACAGTGCCTCTGGACTGGCAGACCGGGGTGGTGGTCCCCCTATTTAAAAAGGGGGACCGGAGGGTGTGTTCCAACTATCGGGGGATCACACTCCTCAGCCTCCCTGGGAAAGTCTATTCCAGGGTACTGGAGAGGAGAATTCGGCCGATAGTCGAACCTCGGATCCAGGAGGAACAATGCGGTTTTCGTCCGGGCCGCGGAACACTGGACCAGCTCCATACCCTCCGCAGGGTGCTCGAGGGTTCATGGGAGTTTGCCCAACCAGTCCACATGTGTTTTGTGGACTTGGAGAAAGCATTCGACCGTGTCCCTCGTGGCATTCTGTGGGAGGTGCTCCGGGAGTACGGGGTCGGAGGCCCTCTGTTAAGGGCCGTACGATCCCTGTACGAGCGGAGCAGGAGCTTGGTTCGCATTGCCGGCAGTAAGTCAGACCTGTTCCCGGTACATGTTGGACTCCGGCAGGGCTGCCCTTTGTCACCGGAGCCGGGACCTCCAGCATGTCCTGGGGCGGTTTGCAGCCGAGTGTGAAGTGGTTGGGATGAGAATCAGCACCTCCAAGTCCGAGGCCATGGTTCTCGACCGGAAAAAGGTGGCTTGTCCCCTCCAGGTTGGGGGAGAGCTACTGCCTCAGGTGGAGGAGTTTAAGTATCTTGGGGTCTTGTTCACGAGTGAGGGAAGGATGGAGCGTGAGATTGACAGGCGGATCGGTGCGGCGGCCGCAGTAATGCAGTCGTTGTATCGGTCTGTCGTGGTGAAGAGAGAGCTGAGTCGAAAGGCGAAGCTCTCGATTTACCGGTCAATCTACGTTCCTACCCTCACCTATGGTCATGAACTTTGGGTCATGACCAAAAGAATAAGATCCCAGATACAAGCGGCTGAAATGAGTCATCCAGCTGGCCTGGGAACGCCTTGGGATCCTCCCGGAAGAGCTGGAGGAAGTGTCCGGGGAGAGGGAAGTCTGGGTGTCCCTGCTCAGGCAGCTGCCCCGCGACCCGGTCGGATAAGCGGATGAGAATGGGTGGATGGATGGATTATCAGGGATAATTATTAATTGTGATAAATAATAGTAGAGCAGGTCGACTAGTGATCGGAAGGTCACTGGTTCAAATCCCAGCTCCGGGCATTGCTGCATGTCGAAGTCTCCTTGAGATACTGAACCCCACATTGCTCATCAGCAATGCGATGAGCTGGCGACTTATCCAGGGAGTGAGAGACAAGGCTGGGATTGGCTCCAGCAGCAACACCCCATGGAAAGGGATAAGCGGATCGGACAATGACATGACATGACATGACATTAGATCACCTCAGGGCACCACCCTCAAAGAAGGGAAAAATAGCCAATTCACCAAATCATTCTAAAAAAAAAAGTACTTAACTCTCAGTTTGTAGCTCTTATTAATAATTAACTTAATAACCACAACCAATATTAACATAATAGCTGCAATGGTCGAAGGATTTTGGAGTCCTTGACAGAGTAGAGTTTGGCAACATTCACTTTTGTAAAATAGACAGCATGAAGGTTCAAAAGTCTTTTATTCAAAACAAAATGAAAACACACTGACTAACATATAGTATATACAGGTGTGTGTGTGTGTGTGTGTGTGTGTGTGTGTGTGTGTGTGTATGTTGCAGAACAAAGAAACAATGGTGGTGTTCACTTTATGTGCTCACTAATATCAAATGTAGCTGTGATATGCTCCAGGCTGAAGGAGTGTTGCTGGAAATGCAGCTGTAAACTCTCAGCAGCTGTCATGTGGCAGGAGAAACCAGAGGAAGAGTTCTTGAGGGCAGGCAGCCTCGTGGGGGAGAGGTGGAGTTTTGACTTTTGGTCAGAGGAGAGTCGTCACACTGACCAATAGTAGCTCAAAGCTGAATTTGCACCTAGGTGTGAATACCGGGGAATCCTGGGAAACTGAGTGCAGTTCAGAGTCCATTTTGAAAATCCACAATGAATAACTTCATCTGTAGGTCCCAACACAGTGCAAGCTGTGATATTCTGTGGTGCCTCTTACTTTTTTCTAGTCAACTTAGGGCTGAAGACATCTCATTCCTGCACAACTACAAGGCTTCAGTGGAAAGAGTCCAGCAGCGCCTCCTGCTGATAATCCAGAGAGGTTTGATTATTACTGGTTTGTCCTGGGCGCTGAGGGCTTTAACTCAAGGACTCACAGTTGGGAGGTCGAGGTTGGAGACAGTACAGGCTGGACACTGGGTGTGTTGGCAGAGTCTGTCCAGAGGGAAGGAGACATACTGTCTGATGTTTGGGGAATAGATTTTGATGAAGGTAAATACTCAGCTTGCTCACCATCAGCTCCACTCACTGATCTTGTAGTGCAGAAGAAGCTCCAGAGGATCAGAGTCAATCTGGACTGGACCGGAGGGAAGCTGTCGTTCTATGATCCTGACAGTAACACACACATACACACCTTCACATAAAAACCACACCTTTAAACCACAAACCACGAACTTAATTGTTAATTAATTGTTGTTTGCTAAATTTGTGCATACGTTTTTTTTAAAATTAACAGAGTTATATGTAACTTGTTAAATTTAAATGCAGGCAATGCCTCAGGCTCAGGCCTCACTCAGCTCCTGCTGTGCGGCCCGCTCCACATTCAGCAGCCTCCTCATTGTTTTGACTCAGAACAATGACTCCACTTCACCAAAAACTACAAAACACACTAACTATACACTCCGAACACGCCAAATGTCACATATCTCTCAACTCTCAAAACTTGCTATTTCTATTGCTGTCTCCATCACCATCACTGATCACCCAACACTTCCACCTGTTCCTCAGCAACCAAATCACAGGGTTTGCCATATAATTTTGTGATTGGCTGTTGTGGCGCCATTTTCCACCAATGGGAACAGGTTTTTTTGCTTGCAAACACTTCCTGCTTGCGGACACATTCATGAGAAAAAAGCCAATTTTTACCGTCTTTTCCTGCACCAAACACACAGCAAACATGACGGCAACGTCCGCGAAAAAGTGTGTTTCAGCCTGTCTGGTACAACTGTACTGGAGGAGTGTTTCCAAAAGTGATGCTAGCAGGGTGACCACAGGGTCAAACCTAGAAGTGCAGGCCGACTGAGCAGGCTGCTGTGTTTGATGTGATGTGAGTGAAGCCAGGCTGCAGTAACATGGGTGGAAGTCCTTGAGACCTTCCTGTTTGGGATCCCTGTTGGAACACCTTGCAGTAACCTTGAATAAAAACTAAATTAATTGTTGCAGCTGATTCAGTTTATTTAAATACATGAGCTACTCTAAAGTCTGTCCTCGTACCCCGTGGAATCAGCAGAAGTGCCCCCCTGGGGTACAGGTACCCCTGGTTGGGAATCACTGCTCTACTGTAAACTGCTGCTCTCCGAGCTCATCACACTCATTCAAAGATAGGTTTCTTTTATTGTTGTAAATATTGTGTTATTAAGCTGTGCATTACAGTATCGGTGGTGTTCATAGTGGGCACATGAGCACGCTAATATTGCACTCTGCACGTGTTTCAGGTTTGTTGTGTCTTTGTTGAATTGATGAAGGCTCAGCAGTAACAGCAGCTGTGAGGTCGGACATACTCGTTCATGTTTTCATTCCTAAAGTTGTCAGACCAGTTTCACTCTGCTGTTTTGTCTGGTTTTATTCATCTTCACATCTCTCTCTCTCTGTTTTTGCCTCCCTTTCTCTGTCTTCCTCTCCCCCTCCATATTCTGTCTAATATCGTGTAGAAATTGTAATCTCTCACTGCAGATCAACATGGCATCTCTCCAACAAGCCAATATCACAGCCCTGACCAGGGTGATACCAGTCCCCTGCTGAAAGAGGATCTGTCTGATTGCAGGGGGAGGAGGGGGAAGTTTCAGAGGGAGAAAATGGAAAGACAAATCGAAAGCCATCAAGTGAGAGAGAGGTAGAGAGGGGAGAGAGAGCATGGAGATGAATAAATGGAGCAGAGGGACGAAGAAAGTTAAAGTGGGATGAACAAAAGCTGTTTACTGACTGTTTCAGACAAGACGGCATTCCTACAGTTAGTTAATCAGCAGCTGATGACGACACTGTGTTCTCCTGTTCATCACAGTCGTCTCAGTAACTGACTTCTCAGACGAACATCACAGAAAGAGAGAAGGATGAACAGGACGGTGATAAGAAGCAAAGACACCAAACCAATGCTGAACTGAAGATTAACCCACTACACTATAAGGAAGCGTTAAAGTGAGCCTGCCCCCCAAACAGCTCCAGCATCAAAGAACATGATAGTGTATAATAATACATACATCTGCCAAGGATTTCCACCACTCACGTCTGGTGCAGGACTGTTGGGACTTGGCTGAGGTTTGCATTCTGTCACCACCAGGTTTATTAAAATGATCCAGTGGTGTCTTACTGACGAGTGTTGAAATCTTGTTTTTAACAGTAAAGGAGAGTAAGAGCTGATGAACACGTTGATCTGAGCTGTAGAAAATGTCCTGCGTTGTCGTGCAGGAAGTGGTTCTGAGGAGAACCAGATACTCTCCGCGTGACGGATCAAGATTGTTGGATTATTTGCGTCTCTTTGTGTTACTGTATAGCACTGACATACTTTTCTATATCACCTTTTACCTCTGTGGTTTATATCTGGAGCTTCAGCTGTAACAGGATCTGTGAATCGGAGCTGAGTGTTTCCCAGATGTCATTGGTAGACTTCATGTCTAACACCGGTTCTGTATCAGATCATCTTACACTGTAACGATCACAGCAGCACTCACACAGGCTCAGCTTCCCACATACAGTATGGATCACACTACAACACTTTATAATCCATTAATCTTATTGGCAGTTGGATACAGACAACAGAGGTACTGATAATGCTGAGTGTTGGTACTGATAAGGTTCTGTTCCTGATCTCTGTGTGATTTGTGATTATTCTTCACAGTATTAAACACTCGTACTGAACTCAAACAAACCACAGACGTGTATTTAAATCAAAGTGTTTCCATCGTTTGGTCTTCAGGGTCTCGTGTTGACGTTCAGGACCAATTAAACTATATTCTACTTCATATCCCTCCTGCTGCACTTTGTCTTCATTTGTTTCAGAACATAAAACAATTGTCTATGTTCTGACAATTGTTATTGTCAGAACATAGACAATAAAAAAAATCTTCTTTTTCTTCTAAAATCCTCTTTCTCAACTGAACTAATTTCTATGAGTCCATTTTGGGTTTGATTGTCATTAAATGCTTAATTCCAACATATCAGTGTATCTTTACACTGTAAAAAGCAATGTATAGAATTTACCCAATAAATTTGAGGTAACAATTTCCATCTACTTTTTTTGGGTAGATTTAATTCCACAGTGTCAGTAGAAAATAACTGAAATAAAAAGCTATGAAATACTAAAATAAATTGGGTTATATTTACCTCACATTTCAACAACTACTTACTCATTAAAATTGGGTAAAATTAACTCTTGATTGCTGAGTAGGTATTACCTATGTATTATAAGTACTATATATCTAAGTATTACTATTCAAAATTAATTCATATGAGTCACTAAGAATTACTTATTCAGAGAAGGTAAAATTTACCCCTAATAATTACTATTCAAAAATAATTATCATCAGTTAGTAACCATTACTCACACCATTCCACCACCCAAAAATGACATTCACATGATGATCATCACAATGTTTTTAATCAATTATCAAAAACACAGAATAAAGTGCAATAAACAGCCTCACAGTGCTTTTCCAGGTATAAACATGTTTCAAATCTCACTGAAGTAACAACTTCATGTTTCTTGATGACAAATGCATCTTCCCACATCCAGCTTGATCAAAAAGAAAAAGTGACAAGATCAGAGGATAGAAGAGAAGTGGAAATGAATGGAGAAGTATCAGGAGAGCAGATCTCCAAGGGATGTCCAGTAACAACAAGATTTTCTTGTATCCAAACTCGTGCCTCTTTAGCTTTACAACTTAACACCAAATCTGCAGTACGAGTGCATTTATACAACAACCACAATTCAATACAACAACAAACAACAAATAACTAAACTGCCTCAAATACAGACAACACTTTCAAGAGGTGACTTATATTATATTTTAAAAGTCAAAAGCCCACACATAAAGTCTGCCATGTTCCTGTGCATATACTCTATCAAACATTTAGATGAGAATAGAACAGGTGAACACCAACATATTTAAAACAAACTGAGGGTATTGACAAAGCCAGCCACTTTCTATTGGTGTTCCTTCTCTGTCAATCTGGGGAAATCAGGCAGCAAGGGAGTGGGCTGAGGCTGCACAACATACAACTTGTGTGTGTGTGCGTGTGTGTTAGTGTGTGTGTGTGGTAGGGAGGAGAGCAGCAGTGAAGAAAACTAAAATCACACTCCATCACAACTCTGTGTACAGATCCTCTTGGAACAAGAAGGGGAATGTCTATTGCATGAGCTTACTTTTGAGGCTGTGGACCTTCTTCTGTAGTTTCGCTGCGTCAAGCTCCAAAAAAAGTTTTTGAAATGTTTCAAACGTGTTCTTCAGCTGCTGTGGATATTCGAGGTTGAGGGCATATATCAGTCCCATCAGCAGAACACATGCCTTCGTTCGACTTCCACATTCTTCCATCACGGTGTTTCCCTCAATCACAACAGACACATCTGATGGCTCCTCCTCAGCCATGACACTGTGCTGCACAATCACCTTCATTGTTTTGTCTGTATGGTCCTCACATTCCTACATGTTAAAAAGAAAGAAAGAAAAAGCATACACATTTTAATGTACATGTGTTATTGAAGATGATGTTCCAATACTTTTCAGTTTATCTTGCAGAGTAGAGGAGAGAAGAGGTGAGTGGACAGAAGACGAAAGGAGAAGGGGAAAAGAGGAGATACTAGAAGAGAGCCGAGTAGAGCTGAGAAGGAGAGGGGAGAGCAGAGGAAACTTTCACAGCCACAGTGAGCCGCATACAGCAGAGAGCTGCACTAGACTCACTCAGAGTGACAGGAAAATATTACTATTTCCTCAGGCCATTAGACTCCTGAACCAGATTATTAACATGCCCTAAAACAAAACATAATGATTGTTCACGAGTCCCAAAACACGAGTCCGAGTCGAGTCTGAAGTCTTTTGAGCACGAGTCCAAGTTAAGTCTGAAGTCTCTGTGTGAGACTCGAGTCCGAGTCGCAAACTCGAGTCTCCATCTCTGCCAGGATGCTAACTGTTACCCATTTGAGTGAGAGTAGGGGCCCAGGTTGAATGTTGTGTTTCCAAACTGCAACGAAAAAACCCCCAGACTCTAACTGTAATAACAGAGACTTACCGTGCGTGCACACGGCGCGAGGCAAGTTTTTCGCACGATAAGATTAAAGTCAAAGTGAAGACGCGAATGGAATAAACACGCATATTTTGGCCACTCGCCGAAGTTCAAAATATTGAACTCGAGCACAAACAAATATTCCAGCGGGCAAACTCGCGCGAGGCGAATATTTTACTCACGTCCGGTGTAAACGCACACCTGTCAGGTACACAACATGCCGGTAACGCTGACCATATTGTCTATAAACGGACCGCTGCATAGACCGACTCTAGCTGTGCTAGCGGAGTAAGCAAACAACTACGTGTGTGAGTAATTTCAGACGTTGGCGACATGTTGGTGTGTGAAAGAGGTAAAACAATACAACAGGTCCATAGCTTACCCTCCTTTTTGCAGTCCGGTCCGTGAGCGCAGCGGCGGATGGCGGCGAGCAGCGGCAATGAGAGGAAGTTAACGGTCCAAGTCCCGCTCAGTTTGGCGCATGCGCAGTTCAGAACACGGGACTCAGCTTCTGGGTCTGTTTTACCCTATTTCTCTATGCAATAGTTTTTACTCTTAACAAAGAGGTAGTAAGTGTATAATTTACCTGTTATTTTATAATTCCTTGGCTGACAACAATAATCAAGTACATGATATGATTTACATAGATAATATTTACCGCTCCTTACAGTGTAGTGACACAAAGTGCTCAAGCGGTCTTTGTTGTGAATTTTGTGAAGATTTGACTTTTTTGCTGACAATATGAACAGTGGGACCACATGCTGAGAAATGATGACACGCAGATTGATTATGTGATGTATGTGCACCTCACTCAGTGCTGCGTGTCGTCCTCCTACAGACACAGACTACATCAGCGAGGAGGAGAAACAGAAGGTGGAGCTGATGTTGGCGTTCCTCACAGAAGAGTCCAAACAGGCTGCAGCCAGCACAGCTGTAAGTACCAACACACTGCTGTGACATCATCACTGTGACATCATCACTGTGACACTCCAGTCACACAAACATGTGTCAGTGTGTTCAGGTTCAACTTATCCAGCAGTCAATCCGTCTCTTGTGTCCTGTGATGCGATGCCAGTGCCGGCTGTGTGTCTAACATCCAGGTTTGTTATTGAGGTTCTGAGAGGAATCTCGGTCCGTTTGCATGCTTAACTAGATAAATCCCACAGCCATCGTTATCCTTAAGTGCTGAAGAGTTGTTTAGAGGAAAGCTCGGGCAGGCGGCTCTGGATATCACAGAGAGTGATGAGAAACTGCAGACGTCGAAAGAAAAGAGTTTCAAGTGTTCAGACTGGAAACATCTCCAGCGCACAGCTGGTTTCTGTTGTTTGGTCGAGTGAAACACGTCAGCACAGCAGAAATGGGCTGAAAGTAAATACAAATGATAGAAATGCCTCAATGGCGTCCATGTCAACCACAAACATGAATATGAAACAAGCGTGTCAGTCTCTTGGACGACGCATGAAAAATGTTATTTTGCAGCTGTATGCTCTTCCTCTGCAGCCACGTTGGTTCTGATCCATGATATCACCACACGTCACATTTCCACCAAAACCCTCAACTGAACTCTGGTCTTGTTAAATCAACACAGCTCATATACACCATTTTCCATCTTTAACACCTAATTAATGACATCTGTAATCACAACTCCAATCTTGTAAATGTGTGACTGAAACATCAACAACTAAACTTCCTCTGAGCTGTCTTACAATTCTGATCATTTCTTATTTTACTATCAGACATGTGATGTTTTTCATTGATCTTTATGATCTGCAAACACCTGCAGCCTCCACCTCACACTGCATCTCCAGAGAGAACACAACTCACAGAGAACACAACTCACAGAGAACACAACTCACAGAGAACACAACTCAGAGAGAACACAACTCAGAACACAACTCACAGAGAACACAACTCACAGAGAACACAACTCAGAACACAACTCACAGAGAACACAACTCACAGAGAACACAACTCACAGAGAACACAACTCAGAACACAACTCACAGAGAACACAACTCACAGAGAACACAACTCACAGAGAACACAACTCACAGAGAACACAACTCAGAACACAACTCACAGAGAACACAACTCACAGAGAACACAACTCACAGAGAACACAACTCAGAACACAACTCACAGAGAACACAACTCACAGAGAACACAACTCACAGAGAACACAACTCAGAACACAACTCACAGAGAACACAACTCACAGAGAACACAACTCACAGAGAACACAACTCACAGAGAACACAACTCACAGAGAACACAACTCAGAACACAACTCACAGAGAACACAACTCAGAACACAACTCACAGAGAACACAACTCAGACAGAACACAACTCACAGAGAACACAACTCACAGAGAACACAACTCACAGAGAACACAACTCAGAACACAACTCACAGAGAACACAACTCACAGAGAACACAACTCACAGAGAACACAACTCACAGAGAACACAACTCAGAACACAACTCACAGAGAACACAACTCAGAACACAACTCACAGAGAACACAACTCAGACAGAACACAACTCACAGAGAACACAACTCAGAGAGAACACAACTCACAGAGAACACAACTCAGAACACAACTCACAGAGAACACAACTCACAGAGAACACAACTCACAGAGAACACAACTCACAGAGAACACAACTCAGAACACAACTCACAGAGAACACAACTCACAGAGAACACAACTCAGAACACAACTCACAGAGAACACAACTCACAGAGAACACAACTCAGAGAGAACACAACTCACAGAGAACACAACTCAGAACACAACTCACAGAGAACACAACTCAGAGAGAACACAACTCACAGAGAACACAACTCAGAACACAACTCACAGAGAACACAACTCACAGAGAACACAACTCACAGAGAACACAACTCACAGAGAACACAACTCAGAACACAACTCACAGAGAACACAACTCAGAACACAACTCACAGAGAACACAACTCACAGAGAACACAACTCAGACAGAACACAACTCACAGAGAACACAACTCAGAGAGAACACAACTCACAGAGAACACAACTCAGAACACAACTCACAGAGAACACAACTCACAGAGAACACAACTCACAGAGAACACAACTCACAGAGAACACAACTCAGAACACAACTCACAGAGAACACAACTCACAGAGAACACAACTCAGAACACAACTCACAGAGAACACAACTCACAGAGAACACAACTCAGAGAGAACACAACTCACAGAGAACACAACTCAGAACACAACTCACAGAGAACACAACTCAGAGAGAACACAACTCACAGAGAACACAACTCAGAACACAACTCACAGAGAACACAACTCACAGAGAACACAACTCACAGAGAACACAACTCACAGAGAACACAACTCAGAACACAACTCACAGAGAACACAACTCACAGAGAACACAACTCAGAACACAACTCACAGAGAACACAACTCACAGAGAACACAACTCAGAGAGAACACAACTCACAGAGAACACAACTCAGAACACAACTCACAGAGAACACAACTCAGAACACAACTCACAGAGAACACAACTCAGAGAGAACACAACTCACAGAGAACACAACTCAGAACACAACTCACAGAGAACACAACTCAGAGAGAACACAACTCAACTCTCAACTCAACTCAACTCAATTTTATTTATAAAGCCCTTTAAAAACAGCTGCAGCTGACACAAAGTGCTGTACATAAAATAAGACATATAAAACAAAGAACAATATAAAAACAATAATAAACGATAAAACAATGTTAAAATAATATTAAAACAAAAACAGAAACAGAGTCTCATGCTGGATTAAAAGCCAAGGAATAAAAATGGGTCTTAAGACGTTTTTTAAAAACGGACAGTGAAGGGGCTTGTCTAATACATAACGGGAGGTCATTCCACAATTTAGGACCAGCAACAGAGAAGGCTCTATCCCCTCTGAGCTTCCGTTTGGCCCTTGGTAACTCCAGGAGCAGCTGATCAGCTGACCTGAGGCACCGGGCAGGAGTGTATGGGCGGAGCAGCTCAGAGAGGTAAGGCGGGGCGAGACCATTTAAGGATTTAAAAACAAATATAAGAATCTTAAAATGGACTCTAAAGTGCACAGGCAGCCAGTGGAGAGAGGCTAAAATGGGAGTAATGTGCTCCCTCTTACGCGTTCCAGTCAGGAGGCGAGCAGCAGCATTTTGAACTAACTGGAGACGCGCCAGGGAGGACTGGCTGACTCCAAGATAAAGTGCGTTACAGTAATCCAGCCGCGATGTAATGAAGGCGTGGATTACTGTTTCAAAGTGCTTTTGTGCAAGGAAGGGCTTCACCTTTGCCAGCTGCCTAAGGTGAAAGAAGCTGGACTTAACTATTGCACCGATTTGCCGGTCAAGTTTAAAATCACTGTCCATCTTAAAACCCAGGTTTGTAACTGTTTGCTTCCTGTAAGGCAGCAAGGGGCCCAAGTCAACAGGAAGTGGTTCACAAGAGCCACTGGGACTGAACACCATCACTTCTGTTTTATTTTCATTAAATTTTAAAAAGTTCAAAGACATCCAGGCTTTAATGTCTTCAAGACATAACAGAAGTGGTTTCAAGGAAAACCCGTCCTTCTTCTTCAGTGGCATATAAATCTGGGTATCATCAGCGTAACAATGAAAAGAGAGAACACAACTCAGAGAGAACACAACTCAGAACACAACTCACAGAGAACACAACTCACAGAGAACACAACTCACAGAGAACACAACTCAGATAGAACACAACTCAGAGAGAACACAACTCAGAGAGAACACAACTCAGAGAGAACACAACTCAGAACACAACTCAGAACACAACTCACAGAGAACACAACTCAGAGAGAACACAACTCAGAGAGAACACAACTCAGAGAGAACACAACTCAGAACACAACTCAGAACACAACTCACAGAGAACACAACTCAGAGAGAACACAACTCAGAGAGAACACAACTCAGAACACAACTCACAGAGAACACAACTCACAGAGAACACAACTCACAGAGAACACAACTCAGAACACAACTCACAGAGAACACAACTCACAGAGAACACAACTCAGAACACAACTCACAGAGAACACAACTCAGAACACAACTCAGAGAGAACACAACTCAGAACACAACTCACAGAGAACACAACTCACAGAGAACACAACTCACAGAGAACACAACTCACAGAGAACACAACTCAGAACACAACTCAGAGAGAACACAACTCACAGAGAACACAACTCACAGAGAACACAACTCACAGAGAACACAACTCAGAGAGAACACAACTCACAGAGAACACAACTCACAGAGAACACAACTCAGAACACAACTCAGAGAGAACACAACTCACAGAGAACACAACTCACAGAGAACACAACTCAGAGAGAACACAACTCAGAACACAACTCAGAGAGAACACAACTCACAGAGAACACAACTCACAGAGAACACAACTCAGAGAGAACACAACTCACAGAGAACACAACTCAGAACACAACTCAGAGAGAACACAACTCAGAGAGAACACAACTCACAGAGAACACAACTCACAGAGAACACAACTCAGAGAGAACACAACTCACAGAGAACACAACTCAGAACACAACTCACAGAGAACACAACTCACAGAGAACACAACTCAGAGAGAACACAACTCAGAACACAACTCAGAGAGAACACAACTCACAGAGAACACAACTCACAGAGAACACAACTCACAGAGAACACAACTCACAGAGAACACAACTCACAGAGAACACAACTCAGAACACAACTCACAGAGAACACAACTCACAGAGAACACAACTCACAGAGAACACAACTCACAGAGAACACAACTCACAGAGAACACAACTCAGAACACAACTCAGACAGAACATTTTCTTCCATTGTTCTGCAGTTTGCAGTTGGGACACACTGGTTGTGTTGCCCTTGAGGCTGAACCTGGTCGGGGGAACCCACTTCCTGTCTCTCTCTGCAGTGGAAATCTGATCGTTTACTCTCCTTCAGACTCGACCACAGAGCCCAGCTGAGCGGAGAAGTGATGTATTATTGATGAGGGGAGGAGGAGGAGGAGTGAGAGAGGAGAGGTGAAAGTTGTATATCACTTTCTTTTTGCTCGGTCATTCTGGGAACAGTAGATGAAACTCCAGCAGCAGATTCTGAATGTGGTCACGACTGTGAGCAGAGAGAGAGAGTCGAGGAAAGAAAATAAAAGACGGGGAGAGTTAAAGTGCTGTGAGTCCAGAGCCGGAGGTATATTTCCACAAACCCACTAATGGGTCTCTGCTCTCACTCGGCTTGAAGTAGGAAATTACATCCTCTCTAATGTAAGGTTTCTCCACATGATTGGAAAGTCCAATCACTCTGCCTGAGCACTGCTTTATGGCTCTGAGGGAGCACTCACTTATTCTTGCATGGCGGCTGTGAATTTGAATTAAACTATATTTTATTTTCTCTGTTGCTGAGTGTCTTTAATATGCAGCAAAGCTGGAAGTGTTGAGATTCTGAGTGTGTGGTCCATTCAGTGAATATTTGTCCTCGATCTGTTTCTGCCGGTTTCCCATGATCCTCCTCTGTCACTCAGTGTGCAGCTGGCTGCTGTTTGTTAGCCTCACATTGATGCAACACTTTGTCACTGGACGCTGTGAGTCGTTAGATCACGTTTTGATTCGACTCTCAGTTTGAACGTTTCATCAGCGCTGCTGACTCAGTTCAAATAATATTCACCACAAATAAACAACCATCAGCAGCTTCAGGGATTCAACAGGAAACCGGAGTGAGCCCTCTTCACACACACACCAATATTGGATCTCTGGAATATTTTGTATGTTGTGATATGTTGGTTTGTGTCTGGAAGTTCCGTCACAGGTGATACTGCTTTTCAATTTGATTGTCAAAATCGAAATATAATGAAACAAAGCTAATAAAAATAAATAAAATAGAATAATTACATTAAATAAAACATTTTAAAATAATACGACAAAATAATAATAATAAAATAAATGCTAAATATAATATTAAGTAAAAAGTCTCTGCACGGAGTCGGGCTGAGCAGCTTGAAGCTGTCGTGTCACAGTTCAGTGTCTCCGCCTGTCCGGAGTCACTAAAGAATCTCTCAGCTGACATCAGCACATTTTAGAAAATAAATGAGCAAACAAAGGCGGTGAAGAAGAAGAGTGCGAGCATGATTTGAGATATTATTAGAATATATTTTGCAGATGTTTTATGAGGGAACACACTGCAGCCTCACCGACTGCAGATATTAACTGTTGTTTCTGTACAAAAGAACTGAACTGTGACTCATCAGATCATCACAGGTGACTGAAACACATCCAGCACCAGCGACATGATTTCAGTGATATCATCAGGTTTATGCTGTTGACCCTGTTAGCAGTGTGTGTTAGCAGTGTGTGTTAGCAGTGTGTGATGGTGTGGTTGTGGAGGACTTGTTATGTTTTATTAATGCTGCTGTGTTTGTGTCTGCCAGCTGTCAGTGTGTGTTGTAACACATCAGTATCGTCTGATCTGACGTCTGTCAGCAGGACGACTTCAGAGCTGGTGAGGACAGTCAGACAGACAGTTAGACACCAGAAGGATGGAAACTTTGAGGTTTGGGTTAAAACTGCCTGCTGTGTTTTGGTGAGTGGAACTGTGTCGTCATGTTACAGACAAGCACAGTCGAGTGTTGGCAGGAAACAGGAAGTGAACAGAAGTCTCTGATGTTCTGTTGACCTCGTCCCTCTGTGGACCTCGAGTGTTTTGACAGTGTCACTGGGTATTTTTAAGGAGACGTCTGGACATTTCCAGCCGTGTTTGTGTTGACAGAACCAGATATCACAGTGTTGTCACAACTGAAAATTGAAGCTTGAACCTCAAGAAACACAAGGTTCTGTGGTTGATTCGGTCATTGGGCTGCGTGTTGTTAAAGACAAACCTTCAGTAGAATGAGGAGCTGTGGGCGCAGAGCCGGGACAGGAGCTGGTCCTGGTTCAGTGTGACGGAGCTGCAGATGCCACTTTCAGCTGCCGGTCTGTTGTTAAATCATTAGACTGTTTGAAAAGCTGTCGGGTCGCCTCACTGCTGCCGCCTGATCGCTCTTTTCTCTGAGTGTTTCCACTGACGATTAACACCTTCACACACAGACAGAGTACACAGACGCCCTCAAACACTCTGCAGCTTCACAAATTCATCAACACAATCAGCACGTCTGCTTATGTTTGCCAAGACAACAGCTCAGGCTGTCAGGGCAACCGTCGACAGCGCCGGCGTTAAAGCTCCGGTGATGTTCCTCACATGGAAGGGAGACGAGGGGGAGGAGGGGGGGAGATAAACAGCAGGAGAGGAGTGTGTGTGTGTGTGTGTGTGTGTGTGTGTGTGTGTGTGTGTGATGACTACCAATGTGTTGACCTTTCTGTTAAACCTGCTGAGAGCTGCTCAGGTTTGGACGTCTTGTTCCTTCGGTTCAGTTTCATCAGACCTGAATGTGATTCATCGTTTGATTAACACTAAAGAAAATAATGTTGTACCTGGTTCATAAAACATGACATTGTTGAGACATGTTGTTATGCTAAGCTAAGCTAACCAGCTGCTGTAGCTGTAGCTTCAAATGGAATCAATCTAAATCTCTAAAGTCCTGTTCTCATCCAAAAATAGCACTTTACATGTTTCTCACTGAGTTTGTCATAAAAGGATCCCTGACTGAATTTTTGCTGTGTGAATGTGATCTGATTGGTTTCTGGAGATGAACAGCAGGTGGAGCTAATTCTACCACAGAAGAAGAACGAGACGTCGTTAGTCCAGGTTCAGTGAGATCTGTACCGACTCATGCTCCAGTTTAAGTTGAGCGCGAGCTTCAGGACGCCCTCGAACAGGAAACAGGAACCTTTACGCTCTGTGTTACATCTAGTTCATCTTCTTGTCTTGTCTGTATTTATATGTTTTTAATAATTCCTCTCTGCCGTTACATAAGAGACCATATCATGACCCACTTCTTCTCCTCACACCTGCATCACCACCTCAGTTCATCACCATCGTAGTGATTCATTGAAACTCAGACCCGCCTGGCAGAGTGGGTCAGTGTGTCCGCAGCAGTTCTTGGTTGATCCGTGTCTTCTGCTCTGCGGCTGTCGTGTTGTTGCTCTGTCAGTTCTGGTGAGGCGGAGGAGGAAGGAAAGTGTCACAGTTATTAAGTCATCATCTTCTATCAAAGCCGTTTCATTAAAGTGGGTCCATGACAGATCCAGGCGGCTCGACAGCAGGGTGGGAATTTCACGGTGACCATGGCCGTTGTCGCCCGACACTTTGGCCTTGATGCCCCGTGAAAAAAAATATCATTGTACGGCCACAGTGGCCTTTGTGTCCCTGGCTCGGTTCAGTTTCCATGTAAAAAGCCGCAGTGCAGCGTAGTGGGCTTGCCTTGAATAGGACTTCAGTGAGTTCGCAGTTGGTGCAGGTGGAGTCTCATCGTCACATCGATGATCTCACGTGAAAGCCTCTCAAACAGCAGCAGCATCTGAAAACAGAAGAACGGCACTTACAGCACAGCAAGCTCAGCCGGTTTTGATATGATACGTAACTGACTCATGTGGTAGGATCAAGTGGAAATATATTCACAGATTCGAAGTTGTCCGATCAATAATTCATAAGTGAAACATTGTTAAAACACAAACGGCTCTGCAGCGGACCCGGGTTCGACTCCCGGCCCGGGTCCCTTTGCTGCGTGTCACTCCCCGTCTCTTACCCTGTTTCCTGTCTATCTCTTCAGCTGTACTATCAAATAAAGCCAGAAAGGCCAAAAAAATACTTAAAAAAAAAAAAAAAACACACAAACGACGACTCTTAACTTCAGTAGAAAACATCAAATATCAAAAAATATCAGACTTCAGACTAATTTTATTGTCATTTCTTCGCCAAGGAACATGGAAAAAAAAACTGAACACATGTTACAAAAAACCCCCCAAAACATATAAATATGTATAAATATGAACAAATCAGTAGAAAACTAAACATCCAGACTAAAGACTAAAGTTTCAAGTCATAGCTAATAACTCAAGTGCAACAGCATCAAGTGCAACCTCATAAAGCGCCATAAAGGAAATGGACGTTAAAACCATGCAGCCATCAAGGCTGCGGGAATGTGGAGCTGTTCAGCAGCCTGACAGCATCCGGGAAGAAGCTGTTTTTCATTCTGGTGGTTCTTGACCAGATGCTGCGTAGCGGTTCTTGTTCCTCCTGCCTGTGGGGGTGAAGACAGTGCTGTTCTTCCAGAAGTCCACCATCATCTCTTTTGTTTTGTTGTGGTTGACAGTGAGGTTGTTCTGCCTGCACCACAGTCCCAGAACATCCCCCTCCTGCCTGTATGCTGACTCATCTCCGCTGGTGATAAGCTCCAGCACAGCTGTATCGCCTGCTTCACTATGAGGCTGCTGTCACAGTGAGCTCTGAGCGAGCTGGGTGAACAGCAGTGGGCTGAGGACGCAGCCTGGAGCGAGCCAGGGTTGAGGATGATGGTGGAGGATATGGTGTTGTTAATCCTTACAGACTGGGGTCTATTTGTCAGGAAGTCCAAAACCCAGTTGCAGAGTGACGGGGCTAGTCCGAGAGTTTATTCAGCAGGTATGATGGTGTAGGAGGCAGAGGTGACATCTAAGAACAGCAGCAATACACACGAGTGTATGAAGGCAGCGATGGCATCAGCTGCAGAGCCGTTTGGTCTGTAAGCATACGGGAGTCAGTTGTTATATTGATGGACTTTTTAATGCTCGCCATGACCAGCCTCTCAAAACATTTCGGCACAATAGGGGTGAGAGCGGCTGGACGATAGTCATTGAGACAAGACACTGCGGAGGCCTTTGGCACAGGGACAATGATAGATGTCTTGAGGCATGTTGGAACGGTGGCCTGTGACAGTGAGATGTTGAAAATGTCTGCCATGACTGATGAGAGCTGCTGTGCACAGTCCCTGAGGACTCTGCCTGGAACTCCATCAGCGCCTGCAGCTCTGCAGGGGTTTATTTTCTGCAGCGTCTTCCTTACCAGCTGATGTTGTAGTGAGAGGGGAGTCGTCAGGTGAGATGTCGATGCTGCTGGTGTTTGATGCCTCGAAACGAGCATGAAAGTTGTTGAGAGCATCAGGTAGTGATGATCAGGAGGGCAGTCTGGACTCTTCCTGTTGTAGTGTGTGATGCTCTTACTGCCCTGTCACATGCTGCCTGGGTCATTAGATGAGAAATAACCTGTATTTTTTGAGCGTAGCTGGACTTTGCTCTCTTGAGGCTCCGTCGAGCAGCTCTGAGTGCCTCTGCATCCTCTGCTCACTTCTGCATCAAACCATGGCTTCTGGTCCGGAGAGACGCTGATGGTTCTGGCAGTATTCAGTAACTTCACTATTATTCAGTGAAGTATCACTCCACACATCAGTGGTCTCCTGCTGGTTGTTCTACAACTGTTTGTTTGGAAAAATGTGCTTTGTCATCATTTGGGGGAAATATTCAATAACTTCTCTAATATTCAGTGTAGTGTCACCAAAATCACCAGACCCCAAACCTACTTAAACAAAACTGTTTTCTAATGTAACAGTAACTTGACATTGGTATTAAAAAATGTTGTAATACATAATTCATGTCTTATTTTAGATTAGGATATTATGGTATCAATCTGAAAGGTGAAATCATCCAATTTTACTCAGTGGCCTTTGTGCCCCTAAAATGATGAAATTCCAACCCTGCTCAGTAAATCCTGACACCTCTCTCCACACGGCTGCTGCTGCTGCTGCTGCTGCTGCTGCTGCTGCTGCTGCTGCTGCTGTCAGCGCCGACGTCCTGCCTGCATCTATATTTACACCCAACATCCGACAGTCCGGCAGCTCGCTGTTAATCTCAAACCACAGAGCGACAGGTTGACTGATCCTCGTTACGGCACCAGAGGAGAACAGGAAGTGGATCGACACACGTTCAGGACAACAAGAATGAATTTGTCCTTCTCTTCACCAGGTGCTGTTTGTGTCACAGCTGGTCCAGTTACTGATTACAGCTTTAAAATGTTGACTGTCAACAAGAAGAAATATGGTTACTGATGGTTTCACTGCTCGCCCTGATGTCGTCTGTCTTTGATACCAGACGCTGTAAAATGTTCCGGCCCGTCACGTTCGGCCCGCTCTCACTCCAAACACGTTGCAGACAGCAGCCTGGTCGGTGTGTCAGTTACGCTTCTTTGAGGACGTCGAAATGACGGCAGGATGAAAGTTTTTGTGACGTCTTGTTAGCGTTGACCTGTGATGTGTGATGTCAGAGTGACGTCCTGACAGGTTCACAGTTGAACTTTTCAGTGTCATTTTAAAGAACTTTGCAGTTGGACAGATTTTAGCTTTGCAGCAGAAACTACAGAGACGATTTGAACCCAAACTGAGGAGCTGCATGAGGCGTGAACTCCACCTGGAGAGCGAATCTTCAGCTGCATGAGTCTACCTGGTGAGGGAACAAGTTCTTTCTGACCAAACTTGATGAAAGTGTCCAGTTAATCCAAACCAACTTGAGGCAGGTTAGTGTCAGAACCTGAGCGATCAGTCAAGTTTTCTGTTTATACGAATGCCACTCAGAACCTGTAGACCGCTCAGAACCTCTGGACCACTCAGAACCTCTGGACCACTCAGAACCTGTAGACCACTCAGAACCTCTGGACCACTCAGAACCTCTGGACCGCTCAGAACCTCTGGACCACTCAGAACCTGTAGACCGCTCAGAACCTGTAGACCGCTCAGAACCTCTGGACCACTCAGAACCTGTAGACCGCTCAGAACCTGTAGACCGCTCAGAACCTGTAGACCACTCAGAACCTCTGGACCACTCAGAACCTCTGGACCGCTCAGAACCTCTGGACCGCTCAGAACCTGTAGACCACTCAGAACCTCTGGACCACTCAGAACCTGTAGACCACTCAGAACCTGTAGACCGCTCAGAACCTTAGGACCACTCAGAACCTCTGGACCACTCAGAACCTCTGGACCACTCAGAACCTCTGGACCACTCAGAACCTGTAGACCGCTCAGAACCTCTGCAGGACCGAGCTCACAGGACAAGATCCAGTTAAACTGATGTTTTAGAGCCAAAACCTTCCTGAATCATATCTCAGCCTCCACTGCACACACACACACACGCACACACACACGCACACACACACACGCACACACACACACACACACACACACACACACACACACACTGTGAGCCCGGCCTGTTGTTCTGATGAGCGGTGACCCGTCCTCTCCGTCTTGTCGTTAGAATCCTTCGTCATCTGTCCCTCTGTGCTGTTGATGTTTGGCTTCTGAAGCTGCCTTATTTATTTTTGGCGTCCTTCGTCTCGCCTGAGTCCAGACACAGATGGTCGCTGGCTCCCAGAGCGCCTGGACCAATCACATCCCCCCGTGCTCCTCTGGACCCTCCTCCCCTCAAACCGTCTGCCGTCAGGACTCAGTTGTTGGCTGCAGAGCGAGTTACACACAGTAACACTGACCCGTCTGTCTCTCTCTGCCTGTGACAGACTGCATGTGAGATTCATGTTATTCTCTCTGAACTCGGTTCTGACTGCTCTTTATATTTAGATCTGCCTCCTCTGATGCAGAGTGTGGTCCAGTTCATCATACAGCTCAGTTTGTCCTCCTGACGCGCTCTTCTCATCATGAACAGTCGTCCTGTGTGATCCTCCACCTGCTCAAGTAGAGATGTAACTTTCTTCTCTTCCACTGATGCAGTCGGTTATTGTTCTCCTTCTGCTGATCCGAAGTCAGCCTCTGACTTGTGTGTGTGTGTGTGTGTGTGTGTGTGTGTGTGTGTGTGGTCCATTAAACGTGGATTGGTCTCTTTTGTTTCTTGTCTCGTCGTCTCTCATCCTCTGAACTCCGTCTGACTGGTGGAGTGTCTGTCGGCTCACAGAGAGTTTGGATGGTGTGTGTGTGTGTGTGTGTGTGTGTGTGTGTGTGTGTGTCGGCTGAACAACGTTTGTCTCTGTTGCACTTTAACACGGGTTTGCAACAGCAGGACTGAAGGCTGATCTTTACATCTCCTCTCTTCTGCTTTTAAAGGTGAAGTTTGTGCAGGTCTAGAGGTGAGCAGACCTGTGTGGACACAGTCTGTGATGTGATGATCATTAGTGTGATATAGTGATGGCCTCAGTGTAGCAGGGTGGAGGTGGAGGTGGAGGAGGTGGGCAGGGATCAGACGGCAGCAGACTGACAGCTGCTCACAGAGGAGGTTGTAGGAGGGGAAGCTGATGTAACACAGGCGCCGTGTTCAAACGTGGCAGGAAGGAGAAGAGATGAAGAGGTGGAGGATGAGAGAGGCAGCGGAGGAGAAGCTGTCAGGACGGACGGAGGAGGCAGCAGATTCAGGTGGAGGTGAGTTTGTCTGAAGGAGGAGAGGAGATCCAACAGACGGACTCTCACACTGAAGTCTGTGAAGATGTGTGTGTCTGTTGGTGCGGTTGTTGGAGGAGGACTAACAGAGGTGAGCACACAGAAGGTGTTTCAGAAGCACACGACT
Source organism: Acanthopagrus latus (assembly GCF_904848185.1). NCBI lineage: Eukaryota > Metazoa > Chordata > Actinopteri > Spariformes > Sparidae > Acanthopagrus > Acanthopagrus latus. The sequence continues at coordinate 388,025 of NC_051044.1, forward strand.
TCTCTTCCTGACTCTCAGCCAGCAGCGCGGAGGCTGCTGACGATGTGACGCTGATCAATGAACTGATCGGGTTTAACTGGGATTATTGACCAGTGGAGGAGGATCAGAGTGGATGTACCACCGTCTTCAAATAATATAAATAATAAACACTAAGCTAACTGCAGGTTTATGCTAAGCTAGCTGTGTTGTTGAGGTGATCAGCTGATCGTGTTCGAGCTCAGTGGTTGTAACTGAACTTGTTCTGGAGTGTTTCTGACAGTCACCATAGACTTTAGTCTTACTTCTTGTGCTCCGTCAGTCTGTGTGTTGGTGGAGGAGGTGGAGGTGGAGGAGGAGGAGGTGCTGATAGGTTGCAGCTGGCTGTGTGAAGCCGACAGGTAGAGAGAAGAAGAAGAAGAAGAAGAAGAATGTTCTGATGATGTTCTGATGATAGTTTGTGATGTTGGATCAAGCAGTGCAGATCACAGAGAGTTCACTTACTGAAGGAGTGAGAATGATCTAAAAACAACTTATTATCTCACTCAGGTGTCTCTACAGGTGGAGGTGGGAGAGGAGATGTGTGGTGAGACAGGTGTCCTCTGTGAGACAGGTGTTCTCTGGGGGACAGGTGTCCTCTGTGAGACAAGACTCCTCTGTGAGACAAGAGTCCTCTGTGAGACAGGTGTCCTCTGGGGGACAGGTGTCCTCTGTGAGACAAGACTCCTCTGTGAGACAAGAGTCCTCTGTGGGACAGGTGTCCTCTGTGAGACAAGACTCCTCTGTGAGACAAGAGTCCTCTGTGGGACAGGTGTCCTCTGTGAGACAAGACTCCTCTGTGAGACAAGAGTCCTCTGTGGGACAGGTGTCCTATGTGGGACAGGTGTTCTCTGGGGGACAGGTGTCCTCTGGGGGACAGGTGTCCTCTGTGAGACAAGACTCCTCTGTGAGACAAGAGTCCTCTGTGAGACAGGTGTCCTCTGGGGGACAGGTGTCCTCTGTGAGACAAGACTCCTCTGTGAGACAAGAGTCCTCTGTGGGACAGGTGTCCTCTGTGAGACAAGACTCCTCTGTGAGACAAGAGTCCTCTGTGGGACAGGTGTCCTCTGTGAGACAAGACTCCTCTGTGAGACAAGAGTCCTCTGTGGGACAGGTGTCCTCTGTGAGACAGGTGTTCTCTGGGGGACAGGTGTCCTCTGTGAGACAAGACTCCTCTGTGAGACAAGAGTCCTCTGTGGGACAGGTGTCCTCTGTGAGACAAGACTCCTCTGTGAGACAAGAGTCCTCTGTGGGACAGGTGTCCTATGTGGGACAGGTGTTCTCTGTGGGACAGGTGTTCTCTGGGGGACAGGTGTCCTCTGTGGGACAAGACTCCTCTGTGAGACAAGAGTCCTCTGTGAGACAGGTGTCCTCTGGGGGACAGGTGTCCTCTGTGAGACAAGACTCCTCTGTGAGACAAGAGTCCTCTGTGGGACAGGTGTCCTCTGGGGGACAGGTGTCCTCTGTGAGACAAGAGTCCTCTGTGAGACAAGAGTCCTCTGTGGGACAGGTGTCCTATGTGGGACAGGTGTCCTCTGTGGGACAGAGACTGTGTGACGGACTCATGCTAACTGTTTCCCCTTGATTCCAGTCTTTATGCTAAGCTAAGCTCCCTGACTGCCGGACGTTCTTTGTGCTGCAGCTCACTAACAGTCCAGACTGACGTGTGTTCTCTGTGTTGCAGCCGACCAGTGAAGAAGACCTCTGCCCCATCTGTTACGCTCACTCCATCTCCGCTGTCTTCAAGCCCTGTTCACACAAGTCCTGCAAGTGAGTACACACACACACACACACACACACACACACACACACACACACACACACACACACACACACACACACACACACACTCTTCATCTCCTCCTCAGCCACAGATGAACAGAAGTCTTCTTCAGCTCGTCCATATTCTGTTCATATTATTATTCAGATCATTTATTCTCATGGAGCAACTTTCATTCATGTCGTTTAAGAATAAGAACTGCTCACTCACAACATTTAAAGGAGCAGTTCTCCTAAAAAACCCTCCCTCCTCCTCTGCTTGAGGAGGAGACGCGGACTGGACTTGAGCCTCGTCCTCTGAGTTGTTGGGTTGTGTAACTTTAATCTATTAAATGAATGATGATTACCTGATAAATGATTAAGTGGAACTCATTTTATAAAGAGACAAACTCAAACATTTGCCACATTATTTCTCTTATGATAAACTTTATTGATGAAAATGAAAAGTCAGAAATGAAAAATGTTTGTATTCTTCTAGAATAAGTTGTGATGTTTCCTCCATGTTTCCACTCAGAGCTGACGGCCTCAACCATCCAAGCACACACACTTAACTGTGTGTGTGATGTATTTATACACACACAGGTACAGATAGGGGTGTGTGTGTGTGTGTGTGTGTGTGAGTGTGAGTCAGCTGTTTGGTAACTGCTGATTGTGGCTGAAACTCTGCAGCTCGGTGGGCAGCAGACCTCCGTCCAGTACACACCTCAATACATATTTCATGTTATCCTGGAGCTGCGCTTGATGTAGCTTCGCTGGCACGCCAACTCAGCAGTTGTATGGATTATTCTGGTGCTGATTGAGAGCGCTGTCAGGAGGAGGAAACCATACCGACCTGAGCTGGGTCCAATCGCCTCCAAGGCCCGGCTCAGGCTCATGTTTCCCCCGTGTGTGTGTCTGCGGCCCGACTCTGGACCGCGACGCCTCTATGGGCCAAAACAGTGATGGAGAATTTGGGCATCGAAAACAGAATGAGAGCTAAAAAGAGAAACATTAGCATTGAGTTATTCGCATTGTATTAAAGTTTTATTAGCGCTGAGATAAATCTTCAGTCTGAAAACGACCAATGTCAATATTTTATCATATTTCATGGTTGTCTCATTTCAGAGACAACTTCAACTTGTCACTGTTTTTGTGTGGAGGGGAGGGGCATGGAGTGTCTAATTTACATATCTGCATACTAATCAGTCCTCCTCGTCCTCAGTCTCTCTTCTCTCCTTTACACAGCCAGGTTGCCTAAATGATGAAGATCAGGATGCGTGACAAGCTGGCAGGTCCCCGTTTCCAGGCTGTATGCTAAGCTAAGCTAACCAGCTGCTTCATGTTTACAGTACAGACATGAGAGTGGAACCAATCAGCAGAGGATTTCAGTGAATGCTGACCAGACGGTTGTGACCTCTGACCTCCACAGTCACATGTTAACGTTGTTTGTCCCTCTGTTCTTCCCGTACAGAGCCTGTATCAACCAGCACCTGATGAACAACAAGGACTGTTTCTTCTGCAAAGCCACCATCACCGGGGTGGAGGACTACAGCAAGCCTGCGTCCTCCTAACACACACACAGACCCCCACAGACACACACAACCACACACACACAACCACACACACACACACACTGTGTAAAGATCATAAACAGACGTCCTGATGTAACTCTGACCCTCCTCAAGCTGATCAGACATCAGACCACATATCAGTGAACCCAAAGATTCCTCACAGAGGTCTGTACTGTGTGTGTGTGTGTGTGTGTGTGTGTGTGTGTGTGTGTGTGTGTGTGTGTGTGGTTGTTTTGGAGATGTACAGATTGTAATCTACAGAACTAAGAAACAGATGAAGTGACTGAGGCGGGTTAGTGAACAGGTACCAGTTACAGTAGATGGTAGACGTGTGTGAGTGATTGTGTTATACTAAAGTTGTGTGTACTGTACAGTAAACGTGTGTGTGTGTGGTGCTCAGTTGGTTCTTGGTGTTTGACTCTGAAGACGAGTTCCCTCCATTGACTTTTATAGAAGCAGCGACGTGCTGGAGAAGAAGGTACTGATCATACAGACACACAACCTGCCAACAGCCAGTCAGAGCGACAAACATCAGGCACGTTAAAGGAACAGTTCACCCAAAGTCAACATTCAGTCATCATCTCCTCCGTGCTGATGGACAGACGAGCTGCACAGAGACATCTGATGTTTTATATCAAGTCTCAGCTGATTAAGTTGTTTAGCAGCTTTAGCTTGAACAGAACCGACAGGAGGACACTCTCACGGCTGCAGCCTGTCGGTTCTGTTCAGCTGAACAGAACCGACAGGCTGCAGGAGAACACTCTCACGGCTGCAGCCTGTCGGTTCTGTTCAGCTGGACAGAACCGACAGGAGAACACTCTCACGGCTGCAGCCTGTCGGTTCTGTTCAGCTGGACAGAACCGACAGGAGAACACTCTCACGGCTGCACCTCAGAGTCCAACAGCGTTCACGTAAGCTTCAGCAGACGTCAGCGACAGATTCCAGTCAGAGCTGCGTGATGTACCGCCGTGTCAATACACACTGATTTCTGTTTAACTGCACATTATGCTGCAGTCACACACACACACACACACACACAACCCTGACCCAGTACACCAGGCTGTGAAAAACAAAAGGTGATGTAGACTGATGACACCGGGGACTCACTGTTCTCTGTACAACAGGGCACACACACACACACACTCGCGCACACACACACACACACACACACACACACACACACACACACACACATTGAGGCAGCCAAACACTTCCCTCTATAAAAAAAGGCACTTGGTGGGAGGACAGCAGCGTCCTTGAGTGTGAGAACTCGCTGTCATATTAGCACAACAACTCACCTGTACCTGTCAGTGCAGGTACACCACACACACACACACACACACACACACACACACACACACACAGTACATCAGTTTCTTCTCATCCTGTCTGACAGTCAGCAGCTGGTTAGCTTAGCTTGGTTTAGCTTAGCTTAGCATAAAGACTGGGAACAGTTAGAATATCAAAGTATTTTCCACTGAGAACATCAGATTAATTTCATCCTGAATGGAGTGTTTGTAGAAACCTTTTCTACGATTTAAATGGACAGTTCACTCTGCAGATGCACGTCTGAGAGAAACTACAGTTCATCATCAGCTGCTGGACAAACCTGGACGTTAACACGATCTGTAGGAGGGTCCGACTTATTTATCTTTGTTCCTGAACCAGAAAATGTGTGGTCATCAGATGAAGCTCTCAGAGGTTTATACACGTCCCTGATAACAGTCGTTATGTCGTCATCAGTTGAAGGTTAAAGGTAAAAACGGAAATTAAATAACAAACTGAATTTGTGAAAAAGTGCTTTGAAATTTAAAATCCTGAAATGGTAAATAAAGTTAAGAAGTATCATCATTTTTAATATCTAATTTCCTGACACGGACAGAAGTGGACAGAACAAACCTCTGGGTGTCCGAGCGGCGCTGGACGAGTTCACACGTCACCTCAACTCAGTAGAAGTTTAAAAGACTGAAAAGAAAATGAGCTGGACGGACGAGAAACAAATGTTCTCTAGTCCAGTGACACGTTAGATAACAACTCAAATATAATAACTTTATTTCCCGTTTTCTCTTTGAGTTGTGGTTCTGGTGAAACGGATCGTCTGTCATGGTGCAGCTGAATGTATCTGATGCACTCGAGTCTTCACAGTGTTCATGTTCAGACTGACCAGAGTGAACGTCACACTCACCTGATGAAGGTCACAGGTTCTGGTAGAGAGTCTAAAGGGCTTCACTGGTGTGTGTGTGTGTGTGTGTGTGTGTGTGTGTGTGTGTGTGTGTGTGTGTGTGTGTTTTTCCTCACTACAGTATTTATATTGAAGCATGTATCAGAGTGAAGAGTTACGCTGCAGCTGCTGCTTTATGTTTCGTGGAGGTGGAGGGAGGTGATGGAGGGAGGTGGAGGTGATGGAGGGAGGTGGAGGGAGGTGGAGGTGATGGAGGGAGGTGGAGGTGATGGAGGGAGGTGGAGGTGGTGGAGGGAGGTGGAGGTGATGGAGGGAGGTGGAGGTGGTGGAGGGGCTTATTGCTTCCTGTTTCTCCTGTGTGAGTGAGTGCACATACAGTATACTGACAATGTACCTGCATTAAATTATTTATCCCAGCTGACGAGCGGCTCTGCGTTCTGTTCTTTAGTAAACAGGAAGTGAAGCTGAAGAGAAGAAGTGTGTGAGACGAGCTGGTGTGTGTTTGTGTGTTTGTGTCACCTGTGAGTCCGTCCAGCAACCCGACACCAGCCTGAGACGATTATAGAGTTTATAGATCCAGACAGAAATAACTGCAGCAGAGAGCGATGCAGAGATGGAGGACGAGGACACTGAGAGCAGCGAGTGTATTTATAGTGGAACAGGAGCTTTCTTCTCCTGATCGATGGACACAAACAGCTCACGACCCGTCCACTAATGACTGTGTGTGTGTGTGTGTGTGTGTGTGTGTGTGTGTCAGCATCTTGTACAGTAGGTAAATGAGGCTCCAGAGGATCTGATCGATCACAGCTGCACTGTCAGCAGGATTAATAAGATGATCAGTTAGTTCCTGACACTCTTATTGACCCATCATCCTTAAAAAAATAGAAATTAAAAATAATTTAAATAAGACTCTTATCAAACACAAGATGTGGGGCAGGTGTGTGAAGGACACTCAGGTGACACAAACTTCCTGTTTAACGGTGAAACACAAAACTACTAACACACTAAGAACTGAAATGTTTGACAGCGAGGTTTCTCTGTAGCTGATCTGCAGCTGGAAGTGGATCTCGTTGGTTCTCCAGGAGCCGTCGATTTAATGACGCCTGTAAAGAAAAAGGTCCGACTTCCTGTTCTGTCAGGTTTAGACACAAATACTGAAAGACAGTTTTCACCACGTGTGACCAAAGTTTTACAGGTTTCTGAGTCAACAGCAGGCATCAAAAAGGCTTCTTTCCACTGGGGGAACCAGAAATCTGATAATTAGCAGGTCAGCAGGTCTGGTTCCTCTGGGAAAATCTGATGAAAACAACCAAAAGGAACCTGAAGTTCTGAAGTTCTGAAGCTGTCTGTGATGAGTGCAGTGGTCTGATCAGACTGACAGTCGGAGCTTCTTTACCTTGAAGCAGGTGTTGATGTTTCTGACGTCTCTGCTCACAGTAACAACGACCATCAGCTGTTTGCAAAACACCAGACTCACAGTGAGCGGCTCGGCCCGGCCCGGCCCGGCCCGGCCCGGCCCGGCTCGGCTCGGTTTGCCCCGGCTCGACTCGGCCCGGCCTGGCTCAGTATGAAGCTCAGGTAAGCTTGTTTTATCTGAACTGTGTGTGGTGTTGAACCCTGTGAAGCAGAGGAGGAGCTCCAGGTGTTATTATAACTCCACCTGTTTCCCTCTGAGCTCAGTTTACATTAAAAACTTCATCTGTTGGCAGTTTGTAGCAGCAGAAGATGAGAAACAGATTCACCCAAAGTGTTCTGGATGTTAGTTTCACCAGCAGTCAGTGAGCAGAACTCAGCAGGACTCAGCAGAACTCAGTAGGACTCAGTAGGACTCAGCTGGACTCAGTAGAACTCAGCAGAACTCAGTAGGACTCAGCTGGACTCAGTAGGACTCAGCAAGACTCAGTAGGACTCAGCTGGACTCAGTAGGACTCAGCAGAACTCAGTAGGACTCAGCTGGACTCAGTAGGACTCAGCAGAACTCAGTAGGACTCAGTAGGACTCAGCTGGACTCAGTAGAACTCAGCAGAACTCAGTAGGACTCAGCAGGACTCGGCAGGACTCAGTAGGACTCAGCTGGACTCAGTTCTCTCTTCGGTTCCTCTGATAGAACTCAACATGACAGAATTCAGACGTCAGAGGAGTTTTATGATTCCAGCTTCAGTGAAGCAGCTGATGCAGGTGAACACCTGAAGACTGAGACAGAAGCAGGAGGATGAAGGTGAACGTGACGTCATGAGCAGCTGCTGTCAGTGTGACGGAGCGCTGCTGCCCCCTGCAGGACTGACAGCGGCACTATAGCAGGCTGCACACAGACCTGAGATCAGATCTGCTCACATTATTACAGATGAGTCACACCAGCTTTGTTCTTTTTGACAAAACAGTTTATTTATTATTATTATTATTATTTAGACAAAAATATCATATGATGATGATTACTATTATTAGTATTAATATAAATGTTAAACAACATGATTTTCTCAGAGTATTTCTGTAATATTAAGACGAGTCAGATGTTTCAACGTTTTAGAGCCTGAAGGATAAAATGTTGGAGACACAGAAGAAGAAACTTTCAACAAACAGTGAACGATGTTAATGAAACAGCAGCTCATCAGAGTCGAGTCAGTCGTCACGCGAGTCTTCACACAGACTTCCTTTATGATTAGAAGTTATTATTGATCGATGTTGGGCGATCAACCAATCACAGCTTTTAAAAGAATGTCCGCCTCCTCCTGTGAAGCAGCTCTACAGGCCTCTGTACGTTCACACCGCCTCAGTCTCTATGGTTCTGATCCACAGAACCAGGTCCTGTCCACAGAACTGGCAGGATGTTTTGTTGTTGACTGACTGTGTTGAACTGAAGCCTTGTCAGGTTTCAGGCAGCGAGCGGCTCATTTCCACAAACATCACATCAAGCTTCCAATTAATTTCCTGTTCATCAAATAATCAATTAATCCTCAAATCAGTTCAGATGTATCGATTGAATCTGTCGGCTCGTTTCAGTCAGTAAGAGAAACATTTCAAAAGTAACTAAAGCTATTTGGTAAATGTGATGGAGTATCTGAGCTCTGACAGCAGGGGGCAGCGCCGAGCCTCACTGAGACACACACATGTTCCTAAATCATTCAGGTGTGTGTGTGAGAGAGAGAGAGAGAAAAAGAGTGTGTGTGTGTGTGTGTGTGTGTGTGTGTGTGTGTGTGTGTTTAAAAAGGAGAAAAGCATCCAGTCAACAAATGTCATCTGATGATCATCGTCAGGCAGAATAACATCACTCACGCACACACACACACACACACACACACACACACACACACACACACACACACACACACACACTGGAGCCAGAGGATGATTGGTCGCCAGAGTCTGATTTGCTGCTGCAGAGTTTGCCACACCAAGGTCAAGATGCGTGTGTGTGTGTGTGTGTGTGTGTGTGTGTGTGTGTTTCCACTTTATCGTAGGATTTTAAATGCAGCTAAACATTAAAACTGACCTCAGATTTGTTTCACGTCATCAGACGAGTTTGATTTCTGTCTTTTTCATCAGAAATCATCCAGAAGACGTTAAACTAAAATTCTTCATGAATGTTTTTCTGAACCAGAGGTGTCGATTTCTCTGAAGCTGATCGTGGAAGTTGCTGCAGAGTGAGACATCACTCTTGTTTCTGATCTCTGTTGAGAGCTGCACATGCTCAGTGTCTCCAACAGTCGTCACTTTGTTAATAACTTCCAGGGTTTATACAAATTATATATATATTATTATATTATTATTATATTATATTTTATATATTATATTATATTTATCTATACAAATATATCATAAGTGTGCCATCCAACTACGTCTGGTGACTCATTAGAGTCACAAACCTCCAGAACATCAACGTACTGAGAAAATAAAGAAGTCCAGTCTGCAGGTACCGACACACGTCTGCCGGGTCAGAAGTGTTGGTTGTTGTTGGATATTTAGTTTAGTTTCACTGTGATGTATTCATTGTTGGTCTAAGAACTATCAGCAACCAAGGAAAAATAACTTGTAACGAGTGTATTTAGATATCTGGTCTGGTCTCCTGCCTACATTACCCACAATACAGTGCGGACAGTTGGAGCCACTGGCAGAGGCTAATTAGCCTTTAGCTTTCTACAGACTGTCTGTCTCTGACCTGAAGAACAGAACCTGGACCTCTGGGGTCCAAGTCTGGATCCACCATCCTGCTCCGACCACGACTCTGGGTCAGAACACCAACACGGGTCCAATATGAACATGACACACACACACACACCTGTTATGTACAGTATGTACCTCGGGGGTAAAACAGTGTGTGGGTCTCGTTCATCAGCCTCGTAGTTCAGATCAATCAGGCTGATCGACACACTGACCAGCTGTCGGCCCGTCGAGGCTCCGTCCTGCTGCGGGTTCTGCTGCTCTGTGAAATGAGATGAAAATGAAGTCTCGAGGTGTCTCGACAACAGCCGCAGGATCTCACATCGATCTCACCTCTGGAATCCCATCAAAGAAACCTGTGTGTGTGTGTGTGTGTGTGTGTGTGTGTGTGTGTGTGTGTGTGTGTCTACATCACACAGCTGAGAACATGATCAGCATCAACATGATTAAATGTGCAGGACGTTTGGTCAGAAAATCTTTATGTTTTTATCTTCTGTTTCTTCAAACACAGAAAAAATAAGATAACCTGAATTTTCCAAAGCGCAGAGCAGACGTGATGATGTCATAGATGTTACTGCAAATTACATAACTTGTTTTTCATTTTTGGCTTTTTGGCAGTTTTAGTCGTCCATAGCTAACATGCTCACAGCGACAATGCTAACATGCTCACAGCGACAATGCTAACATGCTCACAGCGACAATGCTAACATGCTCACAGCGACAATGCTAACATGCTAATGTTCAACAGATACAATATTTACCACCTTCACTATCTCAGTTTAGCATGTTAGCTAGTATCTCATTTAGACACTGAAAACTCTTCGAGGACACGTTTCTGTAATTTGAGTCAAGAATCAAACTTCTCTGAATCAGAATCACAATCATCCTACATTTTTAGGATTTAACATGTGGGAACATTCCTTGAACATCTTTTTTTAAAAAAAAAAAAAAAAAAAAAAAAAAAACTTTTCCTGGCAAGGAATAAATCAGTGAAAATGAATTTTCCACACATGAGGGAAAAAGCAAGAAGATGCCCGGAAAGTCCAGGAAAACAATGGTCAGGGAAATTCCTGGCACTTTCCTGGAAAATTCTTGGTAATTTCTCAGAAAATTCCTTGGGAAAAAAATATCTGAAAATACAATTTTCACACATGAGAAGAAATCTGTAAAATTCAAAGAAAATTGCTGGAACTTTCCCCGGATTTTCCACTGAACCTTTAAATAAAATACCCTATTAGTTTTTCAGAAGATTGCCCAGAACTTTTTGGGAAAATTCCCCTAAACTTTTTTGGAGAAAAAAAATGAATTCCTTAAAAGTATGATATAAGAAAATTCACTAAAAGTTTGGTTTGTCAGATGAGAAATCTAATTTCCTGAAAATGTTGATTAAAAAAATAATCCAGGGAAAAAAAAAATTCTACATGGAAAAAAACAAAAGAAAAACATAAAAATTCTGTTTTGACTGTAACAGTGGGGAAGTGTGAATCACTTGCAGAGATGTGATTTCACACATGAGAATTTTCTTTTCCTGAAATTTTCGGGGTATTTTCACGTTTTTTTTTTTTTTTTTTAAACTTTCCTCCTGAAATTTTCCTTTTGCTGAATTTTCTGAAATTAAAATTATATTCACTTGATTCAGTAATGAATGAAAAAGATTAAATAGAAACTAATAAACTTTCTGTTTTAACCAGAAAATATTTGTTTTCTCAAAAACCTCTGCGACCAGTAATGGGACGCTGACCGATGATCTTAATTTTTCAGATTTATTGGAAAATGATTTTTGTCTAAATAAACACTGCCATCTTTAAAACCCCAAGAAAACCTACAGAACCGTCAGAGTCGCCCATCGCTTTGGGACGCACGCTGACTGGATTAAATCATCAGATTAAGCAGTTTTCAGCTGAAAGACAAAGATCAATTATTTTTCCACATAAAACTCAAACTGCTGCTTCTGAAACAAAATGTCTTCAACCTTCACGTCCAAAAAGACCAACACACACACACACACACACACACACACACACACACACACACACAGTGTGAGTGTTGTGTTGAGTGCTCCTTCATCAGAGTGAGAGGTTAATCACAGCCTGTAGGTGGCTGCTACAGAACAAACACACAATCATATATTATATGTTGAGGCGCGCACACACACACACACACACACACACACACACACACACACACACAAAATGCAATTATGCTGCTGCCATATCCAAGGCTGCGCTTTGTGATTCATGGCTGCAGATACACTGACAGAGTTTCATCAGCAGGACAAAACACCCGATGGACACACAGGTGAGGAATTAAAGGGACAGTTCACTCAGTCATCATCTTCTCCCTTCACAGTCACCTGAAGTAGTTCGAGACTTGATTTGAAACTAAACCAAAGTGACTCCACATCACAGATCCAGATCTGTCGACCACTTTAACAAAGTTAAAAATCTGAAATGAGAGCTTTGGATCAGAACCTGTGAGTCTCTGCTGACCTGAGCTTCACTGAGAAGATAATTATTAATTATTAATTATTAATTATTAATTACGATCACACCGTCCTGTTTCACTGTTATCTCCTCCTTTCTTCCTCCTCGTCCAGTCTGGACTTCATTTTCACTGCTGCTCTGATGCTGTGAGACTCACACCTGATAACTGAGTTCATTTACTGAAGGACATTTTCATTTCTGCTCAGTAGACGAGATGTGTTCTGTAACAGGACCTGCTGAAGATGTAAACAACGTCTTTTCAGATCAGCAGACCAGCTGTACGGAGACATGTCATGTTTTTTTGTTTCCTCCTCCTCCTCCTCTGCACTTTAGAGGCACATTACTGCCCTCTGCAGGATTAAAAACATGCTGGCACGTCTCAGCACCAGCTCGCTGAGTCTAACACACCAATGATGTCATTTACACATACTTTCACACATTTATTAGTTTTTGTATTTTTTATTTTACATTTCTTTATACAATTATCTTGTATAAGATAATTGTAGCAAACATGTATAAGTAACGTGTGTTAAGTCTTTGCTGTATTTTAAACAGTGTCAGTGTTTTACGGTGCCTCCGACAGCTGTCAGGTCATGTGCGTCAGTGTGTGCAGGAATACATTTTTTTGCTTAAAAAAAAATCACTGTTTGACAAACCAAACTGAAATGAAATTATTATAAATGATTTAAATCAAACAAAAAATGATCCTGCAACACATTTTCCCCACCAGACGTTGAGTCATGAACATCATGTGGCTGCTGTACCAAACTGTTCATGGAAGATCAACTCAAGTGTTAACATCAGTATCAGAGTCGTGTGTGTCGGGACGTGTGCGTTCATCCGGTCGTGAAAACCATCAGGTAACCAGATAAATGCAGGTCAGCCATCAGACGCAGAGAGCTGCAGCTCTCCACACCGACCGACTTCAGCCTCCTGCCGTCCACATGGATCATTAGCCGTCTGTATAAAGCCTCTCTGACACCTGTGATGGGCCGTCCCGGCACAGAAGTGGTTAAAAAGAACCTCGGGCCAGTTAAAGGAGATAAATACACCGGCTGCCCCGCGGACAATAACTGTATTTCTTCTCCGGCCGTAAATACCTCTGTGAGAGAAATCAATACAGGAGGACCTGATAACCATCTGACTGTGGTGCTGCTGATTGGTGCCACCGTCTGTGTGTGTGTGTGTGTGTGTGTGTGTGTGTGTGTGTGTGTGTGATGGTCCTGCTTCTCCCTTTGGTGCCTATTATGGAGGATTGTTGTTCAGGACCTGCTGTGAGGCTCAGCAGACCTCATCGACCCAAACATCCATCTGGAGCATGAAAGTGATTTTGTCTGAGGCCAACAGCAGAAGAAGAAGAAGAGTCTCTTCTTCTTCTCCTTCGGTCCTCTTGTCTTCTGATACTTTATCTCTTGATGAGATTGGATTTTCCCCCAAAACACCAACCTGCAGTTTATTCCTCTGAGAGTCCGTCTGTTGATCCACAGCAGTGATGAGCGAAGGTGGACGAGTTGGAATCACCTGAGCCTCGTCATTTACATTACATTTACATTTACATTACATTACATTACATTACAGTTACATTACATTACATATAGATGCTTCTGTCCAAAGTGACTTACACTGAATACATTTGTCACCAGAAACACGACATCACTGTCGATGGAGTAAGAAGAAATATAGAAACAACTGTCAAGCCGTCATGTGAGGATCATAACTGCTGTTAATCAAAGTTACCTTTATTACATAAGTGCTGTGATTGAAGTGCATATTGGTATTTTGGGGGGTGAAGTCTGAACAGATGAGTCTTGAGTGTTTTGCAGAAGATGGTGAGTGACTGTGCTGTGCTGACACTGAGGCAGCAGAACAGAGTCGTGACTTGGCTGAGCGACCTCTGTCTGCGGTACCGGCCGGCCCGCTGATGTACAGTGAAGTTCTGGCGCTGGAGCAGTGGCGGCTGTGATGTCCTTCCTGTGACAGGACGGTTCGTCAGCACTGCTTCAGGCTGTGTTTCCTGAATGTCAGCAGCACAGTTTGATGCCTCTGAAAATGCTACTGTCACACCTCAGGAGGCCTCGTGGAAAATACCAAGACCCAGTCAACCTTCAGCAGCATCTGGCAGCGAGCTGGAGGAGACAGGCTACATCTCAGCTCCACATGATCATGGCCACTGTGGCACGACCTGCTATCTTTATACGTGTCAAGCTGCAGACGCGTCAAACTTAAATCTGTCCAAGGAAAAATGATGGATAGTTTCAAGAAGACTGAGTGAGCCACGATATCGAGACCTCCACCTGAGTCCGGCTGTTTGCTGCTTCAGAGTTCAGGACTGCTTGCTGAGAAACTTCATCGTTAGCGTCCTCGGTGGCAGCAGGTTCGTAGCATCCAGCACCTCCAGGAACTTCTCCAAGAAGGAACATTGGTCCTCCAGCAGGCCCACCAGTCTCAGACTGTCTAACTGCGACCTGGTTTCCAAGTCCAAGAGCATCATCATCGTACTCACTGACTCCAGCATCCAGTCTCACACTGATCTTCTTCCTCACGTCGCCGTCACAGTTCCATCAGACCTCAATGAAAACTCTTCTTTCACGGAGCGTATGGAAGTATTTCAGCTCACCGTCTCTGCTAGCGTCTGCTTCCTCTTCTGCCTCGTCCTCTTCTGCGTTTACAGACACAATGATCAGTTAACTTTGGCTGTTTCGTGGCTTTACTCTTTATTGTTCCAGCCCTGCCGTCCCTCGCCTCATGTTGAAACCAGATCAGGAGCGTTTGCTGTGTTGTTGGTGTGTGTGTGTGTGTGTGTGTGTGTGTGTGTGTGTGTGTGTTACATCCTTCAGTCTCACTCATGGTCATCGTCAGCTGTCAGTGTGAAGCTGCTCTACATTGATTTGTTGTAGCGATCGCCGCAGACAAATTGACGATAAAGTGACAGAAAAGTCTGTGAACAAACGTGAGTCCAGCCTCTGAGTTCAGTTAGTTCCTCCGTCAGCCATCTTGTGAAGGTTTGCTGCCATTTCATTTCCATTTTTGTCCTGTTAGCTTTGAGATCCTGGTTTGTGATTTTCTAACAAAATCCATCTTTTCATTTAAAAATAATCCAAACATCACGTCTGAAATGTTTCATCAATCAGTGAAAACTGACGTGTGTTTTCTGTACACACTCATCAGAATATTTTTCATTTCCTGTATAAACTTTAAGGGGAAATGAAAGAGTGAATAAACAAAATGTCCTCCTCAGTTTCCAGAGGAGACGTCTTCAGATGTCTCGTCTGGACCTCCAGCCCGTCCTCATCAGAGACGACATGAAACATGCAGCTGAGTGACGTTGATCCTCGACTTATTCAGAGATTTCTTGTCAATTAAAATAAACTTGCTGTGTTGACGGTTATTTTAAGGACCTACGTGACAAAAGCAGATTTTTGAGTCTCGACTGGACTTCTTGGGATCGTAGGTCGGGACCATCAAAGTGTCAGAACCTGACGTGTTGTGAATTCTTACAAATACAATTATAATAATTCTAATTTTCTCCTCAAATGTTGTGTTTATTGCTTGTATTTCCTTCTTTAGCGGAGTAGATATGAACAGCTGTCAGCTAACAGTTCATGTGTCAGCGGCTCGTGTGGCCGTGAGGTCTGTGATCTGCAGCAGCAGCTTCTCTTCAGGAAGCAAATAATAAAGTCAGGATTCATTCACAGCACTTCTTATTCTCCACAGAGGAAAACGCACATGAATAAAAGATGATGAAAGAAAAGGTAATAACATTTTCTGTCTTCATGTAAAAACCTCATCGAAGCAGCAACTGAGTGAGTGACTGAGTACCAGTGTGTGTGTGTGTGTGTGTGTGTGTGTGTGTGTGTGTGCGTGTGTGTGTGTGTGTGTGTGCGTGTGCATGTGTGTGTGCGTGTGTGTGCACATGTGTGTGCGTGTGTGTATGTGTGCGTGCGTGTGTGCGCGTGGGTGTGTGCGTGTGTGTGTGTGTGCGTGTGTGTGCACATGTGTGTGCGTGTGTGTGGGTGTGTGCGTGTGTGTGTGTGTGTGTGTCTATGTCTAAGTGTACATGCGTGTGTGAGTGTAAACAGCTTGCAGGCGGCTCGAAGTCTTGGCTCGTGTAATATTTGGAATAAAAAGCAATTAGCATTGTAGCGGCCGCAGGGAGCGGCGTCTGTTTGCCGACTCAGGTTCGTCTTCTGTTTGTTTTCTGTTGGTATTAAAGATATTTATCTTAATCCGTGTTCATCTGGAGGTCTGACTGCAGTTTAATAACGTGTAACTGAAGCTTCCTTTGATCGTTGTGTTGGATATTCTGCGAGCCAACACAGCCCTCAGTCATCGTCTCCACACTGGTGAGAACGTGAGTGCTGCTGGGACAGTTGGGCTGGAGAGCAGCTGTTAGAGACGAGACGCCGGACAGCAGAGCAGCTGAAGACAGAATGTTTTCTAACCTGAACCTGGACCAGAGGATGGTGAGGCATCTGGGCAACAACACATTCTGCTCTGTGGTTTAACTTAGTTTAAATTGAACTTGTTGCTTCTCCTTTTATGAGGAATGTAGACTGTGTTGTGTTTACAGGTCCAGAAGTCATTATTCAGCTGTGTGTGGGTTAAAGGTTAGCAGGAGACAAGGCCACTATATATTTATATATAAGACAGAGTTTGACTCTCATGCCAGATGCTGGGAGACGTCTAAACATCTACATATTCCCAGAAGGACAAAGAGACCATTTGATCACTTTTAGGGTGCGAGGAGTGACAGGTGATTTATGGGCGATGAGCAGGAAGACAGACCAACTCCTCTTTCAGTCTATTGGATAGATGGATCCTCAGTTCATCAAAGTGACCCATTAGAAGAAGCAGGTAGGTGTGGACAGAGACCCACACAGGCAGAGAAGGTTAGGTGGTTACTTGTAGATTTCCTAAGACTGAAGGTTCGAGAGGACTTCTGGTAGAGCAGAGGAAGGAGCACTGGGCAGAACTTTATCAGGATTTGAGAACACCAGAGTGCGGCCACACTGGTTCAGACGCAGGCTTGAGATCTGTTTCAATGAAGACTGCTCCATCAGTCCACCAGCCTTCTGTCATCACGAGACTACATGCCGACACCTTCAATGAAGACAGCCCAGAAACAACAAGCACAGCAGAAGATCATATCTGCTGTTTACAGAAACGTAGATTTCGGATGTTTGTTCTTGAGATGATGCTGGATGAAGATTCACTCTGTCAGCTGCTCAGACAGCAGCTACAGAACCACCTGAACACAGTTTTAATAGCTGCAGTCTGTGGACAGCTGCTGGAACATGTTGATAATATTTACTGCTGCTACAGTCGACACGAAGCGTCTTTATCACAGAAATACTGTCTGAAAGTCCTGAAGTCCATGTAAGTGCTCAGCAGGCATCAGAGCCGTGAACACAGACTGGGGATTAATTTTCCTTGGCGGTTGCAGAGATCAGGCCCACAGGCACTTCAGCACACTTTGTGCTCTTTGCTGCACTCAAAGATAATTTTCAAACTTGTTTCTTTTTCTCTCTCGTTTATTTTTCTGCTCACTTTTGACAGGTACATCAAGCTTTCCTGTGTTACTGCCGGCAAGACGTATTAATCTGGGGGAACAATGACTGTTTCATTTGAAATGTATGGATTCCAGCGACCTGTTGGTGCCACAGCTTTTCAAAAGGTGGTGAGGGGGAAGATTGGTGGCCAGCTGGGATCAAGGTGGCAATCATTTATTTCTCGACATCCCTTTTCTCCTCCAGCAAAGGTGAACTTGTCATGACAAATGGCTTTCCCTGCCATTACTAGTGACACAGGAAATCCCAGTGACCAGCCTGTTCAATAAGTCATGAAGGAGAGAGGGCTGAGTGTTAAGAAGCAGGGTCGTGATGGACGACTGAACTGAGTGATTACTGTGTCAGATATTACAATAGGAAGACGGTTGCCTTGGCAACAACTTCCTGTCATCATAAATACATAAAGTTAGCATTGTTTGCACTAAAACTTCATGCGGTGAACACTAAAAGGACCCTGAAACATAAACAAGGCAGATAATGTGTGAGTGACTGAGCCTGTCGTGATGGACGGATCTCTCTTCTCACACAATCAGTCAAACCTTCGACGTTATTACAGATCATCAACATCGATCATGTCGACCAGATGACGACGACAACCTCAATAAAAACCTGAAAATCATGTCATATAAAATATTAGAAAACTTAAGACAAATCTTTAAATTCTGGTTGAACTGTGACATCACATAGAACCACGACTTTCTCAGAGATATTCAAATCTCCCAATGATCACAGCAGATCCTACCAACATGTCACGTGTAAATAAGATCATGGTGATGATGACGAAATCATCAAAAACACTGAACATTTTAAAATGAAAAACATGAAGAAACGTCAGCTTCTCTGCTCCCGTCAGCTGTGGTCGTGTTACCAGGACACAACAGACACACACATGTTGTGTTGTGGTTGGCACTGAAAGAAATTCATTATATTAATAAATGTCACATAAACCATGACAGTGTTGAACAAAGCTTCCTGCTGCTGAGGCTTGGACATTTCTTTGGTTTGAACATTGTTGGAATCAATTTGCTGGTGCAGGAAGATACTTATTATATTTAGTTTAAATACTCTCTACTCTACATATACTCTACTAATAATAACCTGGTGCTTCATTCATTACTTCGGATTTATCTTTGTATCAGTGTTTGAACTGTAGTAGAGTGTGTGTGTGTGTGTGTGTGTGTGTGTGTGTGTGTGTGTGTGTGAACTAAGCAGAAGAAGAAGAAGAAGAAGAAGAATGCTTTTATTGTCATTGTATTTAAGTACAATGAAACTGGAGAGCTGCTCCATTAAGACGCCTCATTAATCATAAAAACTCGTTCCACTCGCTCAGTACACACCTCCACAGAGATGTATCTGTTAGGCTACATGAATCCTCTCATCGCTCAACATTCATAAACATAAAAATATTAGTAGATAATGTAAAGTGCTGAGTGTCAGTCAGTGCAAACGACCTCCACCCTGGAAGTTAATTACTGCTGTCATTTAATTTGTTCTAAATTAATGCTCAGAACAATCAGAAGAATAATGAACGAAGTGTTTACCTAACAGACACGTCGGCCTTCATGCAGCGTGTTAACATCCAGCTGTTTGTGTCTGAACATGAGATTTAATGGATTTAAGTTTCACGTTATTAAAGGTCAGTTCATCTGAGGCTGCACGAGGAGAAACTCGTTGACTCACCAGGTGTTCTGAGGATGTGGCTCACCTGAAGGTCTGCTGCACTTTAATCACGTGAACACCTGGTGATGATGGCTGAACACTGAGCTGCCTCCACCCTGCTCTCCATCCTGTCTGGAGCTTCGTCTTCTCTCCCCCACCTCTCTGCTGGAGGGTGCTGTGTGAGATGTGAAGCAGCAGCTGGTGGCTGTAACCTTCAGGCTGCTGCTGTCTTCTCTTGTCTCAGGAACACGTTGTGAACTGCAGGCTGACCTGCTGCTCGCTGCACTAATGTGACACGTTGGCATTTCCAAAGAAAATGTGAACACAGTCCGACTCCTCCACATCCCACAGTCCCTTTCACAGGCCGCCAGCCATTTTACACTCAGACTTATGTTGGTTTTATTATAAATTGTTCACTGTGTGCATGAATATGCATGCACTCTGGGCTGTGTGTGCTCGTGTGTGTGTGTGTGTGTGTGTGTCCATACTGTAGCAGTCAGACGGGGGCTGATAGATCTGCAGTGACAGGCCTTAAACAACAGGCGAGGAAGATAAGTGAGGTCGGCGTGAAATATGATTAAAGCACAGCCTTCCTCTCGCCTTTGATTTAAAGCAGCATGGCACAAACAACTCATCTCGTCCACCCACACACACACATGCACACACACTCGCACATACGTGCGCGCACACACACAGACACATGCACGCACGTGCGCGCACACACACACACACACACGCACACACACAGAGTCAGCCACTTTAGAGGAAAAGCATGAAAAGAAGAGGAAGTGGGAGCTGGTGGAAAAGAGCCTCCTCAGCAGTCTGAGAGGAAGTTTTGGGGCAGATTTTATCTGGAAGTATTTCTGTTGCCTCTAAAAAGAAAATGTCCTGCAGGAGTTAACAAGTGGGACTAACATAAAGAGTTGGAGTCCCCAAAAACTGAGTCAGCTGATTGACTGCGAGTGTTCACTGCAGAGAAAAGCTGGTCGGTGATGGACAGAGACGCTTCCTCTTCAACATGAAGTCAGCGTTCTGCTCCGTCATCAGTAAAATGTTCCGTGTTGTTATTTCTATAAAGACTCATCAGGTCGCTGTCAGCACTGACCTGCTGCTGCTGTCCACCGTACTCACTCATCAGGTCGCTGTCAGCACTGACCTGCTGCTGCTGTCCACCGTACTCACTCATCAGGTCGCTGTCAGCACTGACCTGCTGCTGCTGTCCACCGTACTCACTCATCAGGTCGCTGTCAGCACTGACCTGCTGCTGCTGTCCAACGTACTCACTCATCAGTCACCAGCACAGCATGTTCTCACCTATCAACAACTCAAACTCCAGATTACGTTTCCAAGTACATCTGATGAGCAGCTGAACATTTCTTTATACTTTTTACTTCATTACGTTTATATGATTACTTTAGTTACTAGTTACATTAAAGATTACATGCTGCATCAGAGCAGAGACAATCATTGTTAAATTACTTTGTTAAACTGGATTAAAAAGCACAAACCGACTGTATCATTTAATATCAGATACATCAAAACTTTTACAGACTTATGAAACAACAGGCTGCTAAATAAGATGAATATTTTATTCTCCTCTCTCACAGACATTTATTCAGTTCATATTTAAGACTGAAATCTTCCATCTCTTCTGGAACCCTGAGTCAGCAGAAGCTGCCTCACCTGCAGACCTCAGGTGGAGTCTCTTCTTCTCTTCGTCAGCTGAGCTGTTTGTTAACCATCCCTGAAGCTCTCATGTTCGTTTCCCTTCAGAGCTGGTAACAAATGAAGTTTTCCTCCTGAAGCTCACAACAGCTCTAAAATCAGAGTTTGGCAGAGAAACTTTGTCTAAGAACAAATGAATGAATCATTAAACTTCAGAGTTCACCTTCAGTGTGAATCATGAGGTTTCCTCTCTGTGTCTTCAGTTGTAGGTTTTTCTCCCGACTCAGCGACTCTTTGTTTCACATGAATCACAGTTGGAACAAATTTACAACTTTAGTTTTCTGCTTCTTCTCTTCTAACGCTGTGAAATAAGTTACTCCTTTAATGCAGCTGCAGATAATCTGACTGTAACACATGAAAGATATTATTAAATCAAATGTAATATAATGTCTGTGTTCTGTTTCATGTCAGCTGATTCTGTTGCAGTGATGTTACTGTTGTGTAAGTATTCAAAGTATTACAACATTAAAGTTGTGCTTGTATTGTAACAGAGTATTAGTATGTAATGAGACAGAGGAGCAGCTGGGAGCCAATCAGAAGCTTCGCAGGAGAGTAAAGTTACACTAAAATACTTTTTACTTATTTTATCTATTTTCATCTGTGAAAACCCCCCTGGACACCCCCGACCTCCCCATGTCTCCACCAGTCCTCTGACAGAACCAGGCCTCTGACAGAACCAGGCCTCTGACAGAACCGGGCCTCTGATAGAACCGGTCCTCTGACAGAACCAGGCCTCTGACAGAACCGGTCCTCTGACAGAACCGGTCCTCTGACAGAACCAGGCCTCTGACAGAACCAGGCCTCTGACAGAACCAGGCCTCTGATAGAACCGGTCCTCTGACCGCTGCAGTGTGTCACAGGTCTGGTGTCACCTACAGAACTATTATCTTCACACAGCAGCTGTACAAACAGAATCTCTCTGAGCCGGACAGACTCACCATCACCTTTGTTCATTTGTTCGCATGAGACTTTTTTCCAAATTTGTTTCCACATGTGAATTCAACATTTTCACATATTTTTTTCATTCACAACACTTTTCAAAAAAGACAAATCAAGACAAATCAAATCTTTCGTTGTCTTTCCGCTTATCCGTGAGTGTCGCGGGATGTTGCCGTTTCCCCCTGAGGGGCTGCGGGGCCAAATCCAGTTCACACGATGGGCGAAGGCCTGGATGAGTTGCCAGCTCATCGCAGGACCCTCACTGATGCCATCTGCACATCAGGAGCAACTTTGGGGTTCAGTATCTTGCTCAAGGATACTTACATGTAGCTCAGTTCCACCCGGGGGACCAACACACCGACAGCTTCTCTCCATATTCAAATGTTTGCCACGTTCCTGTTGAATGATGACAATTTCTGAGTTTCGATGAAGGATCCATGGAATAAAAAGAGAATCGACCTCTCGCGGTTCTCAACACGTTCGTGTAATGATGTAATCACAGTGCAACCTTCACTTCCTCATACTTCCTGTTCTTGACTTCTCCCAGCTGACTGTGTCTGACCTGATCAGCGGGAGGATCTCTGACTCTCTGACAGACAGGAAGCAGCATGTGAGACCGGGCCGAGGCTGAGCAGAACCACGTCGGCTCCAACCGTCCTGCTGAGCTGCTGCAGGCCTCCCTCTCCTCAGGCTGCAGCACAGACGCCCGACTCATCGCTGCCGATCAGACTGGAGACGAAGCTACAGGTGTGTCATCGGCCTCACGTCAACGGGAGTTTATCAGTCAGTTACACCTGCTGATAATAAACCTCATGTTCTGCTTCTGATTCTGACTGTTTCTCTCAGCTTCATTCCTTTCAGTCAGATTCAGCAAACTTGACATGAATGACTTGTTTTAGCCTGATCAAGTTCAAGTTCAAGCACCCAGAGGCCGACTTTGCAGTGTTAGAGTCCTCATACACAAAAAACAAACAAAAAACAAACAGTGACACAATCACACATCATGATGAACGACACCTGTTCACAAAGAGGTGTGAGTTCATGGAGCTGATCACACGTTCACACTGCAGAGCTTCAGGACAGCGTCAGAAACATTCAGGGGTCAGAACGCATGTCAGAGGAGCTGAGCTGCACCGTGACCTGAGGAGGAACCATCTGACCTGAGGAGGAACCATCTGACCTGAGGAGGAACCATCTGACCTGAGGTGGAACCATCTGACCTGAGGTGGAACCATCTGACCTGAGGAGGAACCATCTGACCTGAGGTGGAACCATCTGACCTGAGGAGGAACCATCTGACCTGAGGAGGAACCATCTGACCTGAGGAGGAACCATCTGACCTGAGGTGGAACCATCTGACCTGAGGAGGAACCATCTGACCTGAGGAGGAACCATCTGACCTGAGGAGGAACCATCTGACCTGAGGTGGAACCATCTGACCTGAGGAGGAACCATCTGACCTGAGGAGGAACCATCTGACCTGAGGAGGAACCATCTGAACTAAAACGAACCATTCAAGAGAAGAGATAAAAATGCTAATGATGGATGTTACAGAGCAGGCGATGCTGCACCTGTCAGAGCAGGCGATGCTGCACCTGTCAGAGCAGGCGATGCTGCACCTGTCAGAGCAGGTGATGCTACAGCATCAGGCCCACAGACGTCAGCAGCTCAGAGACAACATGAAACATTAAAACGCTGTACTTTGTGAATTTATTAATGAATCCTTTGAATGAGTTTTACTTTCCAGCAGCAGACAGTTGGACACCAGAACCAGTCCAGAACCAGTCCAGAACCAGTCCCTTCTCAACGACATTTCTCTGAAACCTGACAGAAGGAGTCACCTTCACCTCCTGAAGCAGACGTCACCTCCGTGTGTCACCTGATGGACGATCCAGCCAGTTCTGCTGTACACTCATCATTACAACTACCTTTCACTCAACTGTCGATACTTACAGGACAAATTCCAGAACACGTTTCAGGCTTTAGACCCACGAGCCTTCAAACCCAGAGCCTGAGCCTGAGCAGCAGCTGCTCACTGCTGCTGGTTTAATGAATAAGAGGAATGTTTCCAGCTGCTGACCTCGCCTCCTCTGCCTCTGACAACACACTACAACTCCACCTCACCTCACTGCACACCTGCACTTGAGACGGACAGTGTGTCCTGTGTGAGTTCAGGGACTCGACACCTTTTATATGAATTAACTCTGCAGAATAATTGTGAAACATTCTGCAGAATCTGAAGGAAGCGGCCTTTAATTCAACGTGCTGAGTGAGAAACTGTCGTTGTTTCATCTCCACTTCACCTTTTAATCTTTTCATGTTTCTTTTCTCTGCGCTGTGCTCCGGATGTTCCACAGGCCTCATCTCATCACAGACCTATTGTGATACATAAACAATCATAAACACTTGAGGCGACGGCGGCGCCGAAACAAAACCCGTGTTAAATTAAAGATGCGACACTTTCCCAACCATGAAATTGTATCTGAGGGAGATGAAGCTGAATGAACATGTGAGAAGACGATCAGAGCAGAGAAGCTGCTGCTGCTGCTGCTGAGCCTCTGCAGCAAACAGTTACTATGTTTAAATCACCTGAAAATATTCACTTCAGAGACGCTGATGACAAAACGTCTCACTGTCCAAGTTCAACAGGCATTTATAGACAAATCATGTCACATTTAACACATTAACCAAGAAAACACATTAATACGTTCACGACAGGCAGAGAAACATTCACCAAGACCTGAGAGAGCAGAAACACTCTGATTAACCACACTCACCTCATCACCTCCGTCACCACCTCCGTCACCTCCGTCACCTCCGTCACCTCCATCACCTCAGCACCTCGCCGTCACTGTGGGTGGTGTGGATGGTGTAGGTTGAACATACAGCTGATGAAGATGGATCCATGTCTGTCGTTCACCTGAGATGCTAGCTGCTAACCTGTGGCTACGTCTTCCTCTTTCTCAGAGGACGTCAGCTGAGTGGGCGGTCCACAGAGACGTCCTGTGGTCAGATGATGTCGTCCACACCTGGACAGGTGTTAATGTCTCAGTGTTAACGGGCTCTGGGTTAGAACTGTGTTCTGACCACAGCTCTGTGTCTTCTCTCTGCAGCTCTGCTGTGACGGCCTTCCCGTCTCAGACTGGACCCCCTCGGTGAGACGCTGCTGACGACTCAGCTGTCAAACATCTACACAGAAATATTCCTGGATTTCCCTCCACAGCTCAGACTGAAGTTCACCAGCTGGAAACAAGTTTCCCTGCTCGGCCCAGATAAGCCCCCCTGCCGGGCCGCTGGATGGGGGACAGCAGCTGATGTGCCGGTCCAGGCTTTGATCTCCTGCACCTCCATGTCCTGACTGCAAAGTAGGTCCACGTGCTCCCAGCCGGAGGAGACGCAGAGACTCAGAGGAGACCACCGGTCCGGACCAGAACCCAGTAGCTTTTTAAGTGTGTTTATAGATCTTATGTGTTTAAAAAATAAATGAAAAAATAAAAAAATATAAAAATGACACATGGAAAATGTCCAGAGATTCATCAATAATATCCAGTGATGTCACAAATGTTGAAAGGAGGAAGTGACTGTGGTCATTGGTTTGGCAGCTCTGCCTCCACCTCCGCCTCCACCTGCACCTCCACCTCCACCTGCACCTCCACCTCCACCTGCACCTGCACCTCCGCCTCCACCTCCACCTCCACCTGCACCTGCACCTCAACCTCCACCTGCACCTGCACCTGCACCTCCACCTCCACCTGCATCTCCGCCTCCACCTGCACCTCCGCCTCCGCCTCCACCTCCACCTCCACCTCCACCCGCACCTCCACCTCCACCTGCACCTCCACCTATACCTGCACCTCCACCTCCACCTGCATCTCCGCCTCCACCTCCACCTGCATCTCCGCCTCCACCTGCACCTGCACCTCCACCTGCACCTCCACCTCCACCTGCATCTCCGCCTCCGCCTCCACCTGCACCTCCACCTGCACCTCCACCTCCACCTGCATCTCCGCCTCCGCCTCCACCTGCACCTCCACCTCCACCTGCATCTCCGCCTCCACCTGCACCTCCACCTGCACCTCCACCTCCACCTGCATCTCCGCCTCCGCCTCCACCTGCACCTCCGCCTCCACCTGCACCTGCACCTCCACCTCCGCCTCCGCCTCCGCCTCCACCTCCACCTGCACCTCCACCTCCACCTGCACCTCAACCTCCACCTGCACCTGCACCTCCACCTGCACCTCCACCTCCACCTCCACCTGCATCTCCGCCTCCGCCTCCACCTGCACCTCCACCTCCACCTGCACCTCCACCTCCACCTCCACCTCCACCTGCATCTCCGCCTCCGCCTCCACCTGCACCTCCACCTCCACCTCCGCCTCCGCCTCCACCTCCACCTGCACCTCCACCTCCACCTGCACCTGCACCTCCACCTGCACCTCCACCTCCACCTCCACCTGCATCTCCGCCTCCGCCTCCACCTGCACCTCCACCTCCACCTGCACCTCCACCTCCACCTCCACCTCCACCTGCATCTCCGCCTCCGCCTCCACCTGCACCTCCACCTGCACCTCCACCTCCACCTGCATCTCCGCCTCCGCCTCCACCTGCACCTCCACCTGCACCTCCACCTCCACCTGCATCTCCGCCTCCGCCTCCACCTGCACCTCCGCCTCCACCTCCACCTGCACCTCCACCTCCACCTCCACCTGCACCTCCACCTCCACCTGCACCTGCACCTCCACCTGCATCTCCGCCTCCACCTGCACCTCCACCTCCACCTGCACCTCCACCTCCACCTGCATCTCCGCCTCCGCCTCCACCTCCACCTCCACCTGCACCTCCACCTCCACCTGCACCTGCACCTGCACCTGCACCTGCACCTGCACCTCCTGAAATGAAGGTGTGATATTAAAGACGTGATAAGTTCTGTACAGCGGAGCTGACGACACGTAGTATCAGCAGTGTGGAGGTTTAGGGTGATTCAGTACCATCGTCAGGCCGACGTCATATAAATAAAGTTTGTTATTGTATCTTGGAAAGTTTTCTATAAATTAAATATTTTATCATCTTTAATTCTGCGACAGTGTTTCATGAATGTTTTATAGAACTGAAGATGTTTTTCTGCTT
Source organism: Acanthopagrus latus (assembly GCF_904848185.1). Classification (NCBI taxonomy): domain Eukaryota; kingdom Metazoa; phylum Chordata; class Actinopteri; order Spariformes; family Sparidae; genus Acanthopagrus; species Acanthopagrus latus. The sequence goes on from NC_051044.1 coordinate 415,209, forward strand.
CACAAGACAGAAAGACTGATTGTGAGAAATTCAGTGAGTAATGAATTTGTCTAATGAAAACAGACTTTAGTTTATAATAAATTCAGACATTTCTATGAATCCAAGACTGAATTTCACGCTTCAGAGGAACAGGCTGCTCTGGAATAACAGAACTGAGCACACATTCAGAAACAGGCCGGTGTTTTCTCTTCATGAAGCTGTTAGATGTGACGTGTCGGAGCGTCTGCAGTCTCACAGCTGCTTCACTCCGACTCATCGAAACATCATGCTGTCATCCACAGTGACCTTCAAAATAAGATACAAAATAAAAGATCATTAACACAAATGGAAAAAAATGAAAGTGAAAGTGAAAACACCACACTGTGATGTCAGTGTCAGTCTGGACCTGAATGGTAATATATAACATCCGGTTAGACTTTCAAAATAAAGCTCTCTGACAAACAGAATGTGATTGTAACTGTGTGTGTGGTTCAGTGTCGGCACTTCTGGGTTAAACATATAAATATGCAGGTGTGCTGTTGATCAGAACATCTCTGATCCACCTTCGTCTTTATTACTGTAAATTATGACTGAAGAATTATTTACAGAACACGTTCATTCATTGATCATTGATGTTTAATGAATCCTCATGTTGTGACCCGCTGACATTAATCACTGTCTTCCCTGCTGATCGTCCCGGGCCTGGAGGGTCAGTGAGACTGGACTGAAGTACCGACACAAACGGGCCTGAAAAATATTTGTATTATTCTGTTCTGCTGTCAGCTGGTTTTAATGGAGTGAGAATATTAAGTGTGATGTAGAGTAAATACCTCACTGAGATCTTTGTTCTTATGTCTGTTCTCTTCTAGAACTTTTAGAACCACTCGGACTCAGCGCAGTTCCTCTGCGAGCCCTCAGGTCCGGTGCAGCTGGGACACCTGAGCACTGGATGTGTTACTGGACAGAACTTGTAGCTGCAGACTGAGATGAACAGTCATGAAATGTTTGAGTCTGGTTTTACTGTAAACAGATTAACATCTCTGAGTGACGGGCTGAATGTTTGTACAGCTGAGTGCTGACAGCTGAAGATACTGGAGAACAGAACCAGGCTGGAGAGGAAGAGTTCTACTGGACCTCAAACTCAGCACAGCTCAGTGGACTGATACGTAACTGATGTCTCTTCATTTTAATGCTGTAAAGTCGAACACATTCACCTTCACCTGTAACCACCTGCAGCAGCTGTCAGAACTGCTGAGCTGTCATCATGGACTCTGTAAATAAGCCAGCCGGGCCCGGTGCTTTACAATCTCATTCTCTTGTTCTGTAAATCTTCTTTAATGCAGCCGAGGAAAATCCCCGTCCATCGTAAAGCAACGAGCAGAACTTGTCATCAAACCTGAGAGTGGCCCGGCCCATATGGTACTGTCTGGTACCATCTGGTACTGTGTGAGGAGTGAGGACAGCAGCACCATGTGGCTCAGCACACAGACAGCCCTAACCCTAACATGAACAAAGAATTAAGGAGAATTAAGGAGAGTAGTCTCCTCCCCTCAGTGTCTCTGATGCAGCCTGTAACCTCCACAGTAACTGGTAACTAAAGTTATCACAAATATGGGGACTTTCTCCAAAAGGTGGACGTGTAAAGTGTCAGAAAACGGAAATACTCCAATAAAGCACCTGAGTAAATGTACTCAGTTACATTCAGTACTGACCTGACTGACTGAGCCTGAATATGAATATATATGAAGGTCATCGGTGCAACGTAACGTTTAGTCACGTTCATACCTGTGGTGTGTGTGTGTGTGTGTGTGTGTGTGTGTGTGTGTGTGTGTGTGTGTGTGTGTGTGTGTGCTCCTGAACCTATATGATGACCAGCAGTGAGCACGAGTGCTGCTGAACAGATGAGTTGATTAATCAGTCAGCTGATGGATCAACAGTTGATTAGTGTGATGATGACGGTCGACAGCTGAAACCTCCAAACTGCAGAAAGAGTTGAAGCTTCTTCTGTTTGCTCGGATCAGTTTTAAACTCTGAAACTCCGAGAAGACTGAAGTGACTTCACAAGTTTTCAGGAACAAAGTCAAAGCAGTGTCGGGTTTAATGTGAGTGATGAAATACACACTCACACACTCACACACACTCACTCACACACACACACACACACACACACACACACACACACACACTCACACTCGTTATCATTTCACTGCGTCTCTTACATAAGAGGAGAGAGAGGAAGATGGCTGACTGTTTTAAGGTTTGTTCAAGGACACACACACATTTCATCTCAACACCTATAAATGATTAATAATGATAATTATATTTTAAAATATTTTCTCTCTCTCTCACGTCAGATTTTATGACCTTCTCTGAGGCTTGTAAAGAGAAAATCCCTGATTTCAGGCTGAGCTCAGGAGCGAGGGAGTCGGTTCAGGATCCAGAGTGTTGATGCTCCTCCTCATCCTCCTCATCTTCATCCTCATTATCATCGTCCTCATCCTCTTCATCCTCATCTTCATCCTCTATCATCCTCCTCATCCTCTTCATCCTCATCCTCATCTTCATCCTCTATCATCCTCCTCATCCTCTTCATCCTCATTATCATCGTCCTCATCCTCTTCATCCTCATTATCATCCTCCTCATCCTCATCATCTTCATCCTCATCTTCATCCTCTATCATCCTCCTCATCCTCTTCATCCTCATCCTCATCATCTTCATCCTCATTATCATCCTCCTCATCCTCATCATCTTCATCCTCATCTTCATCCTCATTATCATCCTCCTCATCCTCTTCATCCTCATCCTCATCATCTTCATCCTCATTATCATCCTCCTCATCTTCATCCTCATCCTCCTCCTCATCTTCATCTTCATCCTCATCATCCTCATCCTCATCCTCATCTTCATCCTCATCATCATCCTCATCATCTTCATCTTCATTCTCCTCATCCTCATCCTCATCCCTGCAGAACTCCTGAGGAGTCAGAAATCAGAGTAATCACAGACGGTCACTTCCATGTGAACACAGCAGACAGGAGCTGCTAACAGTTAATTCAGCTGATCAGCACACTGCGGCGTGGCTGACGGTGAGCTCAGCTTCCTTCACATCACTCGTCCTGTTATAAACAGTTTTCATTCAGTCAGCAGGTACACGCACACCTGCAGGGAAGCAGCTGAAGAAGACAAGTCGTCACTTTCAAGAAAATGTGATTTTGAATATATTTCATTTTTCAAGGACAGTAATTACTAATCAGGCATTCATATGACTATGGGAGCAGTGTATTTCATGTTTGAATGAAAAATGTTAAGTACTGTCATTACTGTCTGCTTTTCTAACATTGAAATAAAGGAATTATTGAAGCTCCTGGGAGCGGAGTGGGGCACCAAAATCCACCAGGAAAATTCTGACCGCACCAGCCCAGCACCAGCCCAGCACTGGACCAGCACCGGCTCAGCACCGGCACAGCACCGGCCCAGCATCGGCTCAGCACTTTTGTGCATCCCCCTCCAGCCTCTGCTTCTTCTTCTCCTTTCTCTTCTTGCCTTCCACGTGTGAGACAAGAACCAACCACACAAATCCTTCAACTGTCAGAAATCCTGTACTTTTCCCCGAACTTGCTCGCTATCTCTCTGACATGTGTCATTATAGGGTCATACCATTAGAGGAGGGGCGGCTCATTTATCCCCCTACATTTCTGTAAATAGACTTGACCTGCAGTTGGTTCATTGGATAAACACAATTCCCATTCCCAGGATGCTTTGCTCCATTGTACGTTAATTTAATAGCAAACAAACAAGATAAATTGGAGGCTGTTTTTTTTTTATTTGTGACCATGAAAGTTGTGTAATGCCTGAATAAGAAGAATTAAATTAAGTTATGCTAAAGATAGTTAAGATAAGCTTAAGTTTAAGATAGTGTGAGAGTCTGAGCTATAGAGAGTCAGCAAGTGGTATAAATATTGGTTGGACTTCTGGTCCAATCTAATATAGTAGATGTCAGAGAATTTAGACAACGTCAATAATTTCGATGAGCCAAAGACCAGCAGTGTACGCCTCACTGCAGCTCAGAAGAATCTGAGGGTCGATTCGTGCAAATTCATCAGCTGGCTGGCCGGCCGGCCGGGAAAACTCCCGATCGTCCAGATCGCCTCTCCGACCCTGGAAGCTCCAGCAGAAGAACCTTCAGACGTCTTCACGCACACGTTAAAGAAGTTGGTTTCTGTTCATTAGGAGCCAAACACACGAGACTTTGAGCTCAGCTGGTCTTTACGTGTCTGCAGCAGCAGTAACTCATTTCTGTCTCCGTCAGTCTCACAACGTCTCCAAACACCAAACACAGCCGGCCTCACATTAAAGCACCACGCGGCCCCATTTCATCCCACACACTCCTGTCTTTTTGTTATCAGCATTAATATTGACAGATCTTCCCACTGTGCAATATGAAGCACACAACGCTGCACATTCCTGTAAAAGCCTTTAAATCTTCCAACAAAACCCCAGCATCAGCCAACCCCGTTCCTCCCCAAACACTCCATTCTCTGCCGTTGTTATTAACATGAATATCGACAGATTCTCCCAGCGAGGTGCATCTAGCTCGCCGGCGGCCGTGGCCCCCTCATCCATTCTGCTATCCTCCCCGTGCACACATCATCTGTTTTGGGCTCCTGGGCGATATATCACTGTGGCGCTGCACAGAAAAGCTCTTTAAGTTGCATAAACACAATGTCGCCCCAGCACCCACTGGCTGCTGGTGATGGATGGGGACCGCACACTGGAAAAGAGAAAGTGGGATCCTTCCAGGAGAGCTGGTGACGGAGCGAGACCGTCATTACTTTACAGCTTTAACGGGAGAGGCCGCGGTGGTCACGGACAATGCAGGACAGCGTCGGCATGAAGAGGTCTGAGCTGAGCGAGACACAAGAGTGGAAGAAGTACTCAGGTAGTCTGGTAAAAGTAGTGTATTACACTTTAATACACAAGTGTAAGCATCAAATTATATCTAAGATACTAAGTATTGATTATATAGAGAGAATAATATTAATTATTTCACTGAAATGTAACAATGATGCATTCATGTCACTTCATGATGTAGATGTTGATGGTGGAGCGTCAAAAGTCAATAAAGCAAATACAGGAAACGGGAACATTTAAAGAAACATGAGATGTAATGTGAATGTAATGTAAAGTGAATGTAATGTGATGTGAATGTAAAGTAAAGTAATGTAATGTAATGTAATGTGAATGTAATGTAATGTGATGTAATGTGAATGTAATGTGATGTAATGTAATATAATGTGAATGTAATGTAATGTAATGTGAATGTAATATAATGTGAATGTAATGTAATGTGAATGTAATGTGATGTAATGTAATGTAATGTAATGTAATATAATGTGAATGTAATGTAATATAATGTGAATGTAATGTAATGTGAATGTGAATGTAATGTAATGTGATGTAATGTGAATGTAATGTAATGTGAATGTAATGTGATGCGAATGTAAAGTAATGTAATGTGAATGTAATGTAATGTGAATGTAATGTAATGTGATGTAATGTGAATGTAATGTAATGTGAATGTAATGTGATGCGAATGTAAAGTAATGTAATGTGATGTAATATAATGTAATGTAATGTAATGTAATATAATGTGAATATAATGTAATGTAATGTAATATAATGTGAATGTAATGTGAATGTAATGTGATGTAATGTGAATGTAATGTAGTGTGATGTAATGTAATATAATGTGAATGTAATATAATGTGAAAGTAATGTAATGTAATATAATGTAATGTGATGTAATGTGAATGTAATGTAATGTAATATAATGTAATGTGATGTAATATAATGTAATATAATGTAATGTGATGTAATATAATGTGAATGTAATGTAATGTAATGTGATGTAATGTGAATGTAATGTAGTGTGATGTAATGTAATGTGAATGTAATGTAATGTGATGTAATGTGATGTAATGTGAATGTAATGTAATGTGATGTAATGTGAATGTAATGTGAATGTAATGTAATGTGAATGTAATGTGATGTAATGTGAATGTAATGTAATGTGAATGTGAATGTGAATGTAATGTAGTGTGATGTAATGTAATGTGAATGTAATGTAATGTGATGTAATGTGATGTAATGTGAATGTAATGTAATGTGATGTAATGTGAATGTAATGTGAATGTAATGTAATGTGAATGTAATGTGATGTAATGTGAATGTAATGTAATGTGAATGTGAATGTGAATGTAATGTAATGTGATGTAATGTGATGTAATGTGAATGTAATGTAATGTGATGTAATGTGAATGTAATGTGAATGTAATGTAATGTGAATGTAATGTGATGTAATGTGAATGTAATGTAATGTGAATGTGAATGTGAATGTAATGTAATGTAATGTGAATGTAATGTAATGTAATGTAATGTGAATGTAATGTAATGTAATGTAATGTAATGTGAATGTAATGTAATGTAATGTAATGTAATGTGAATGTAATGTAATGTAATGTAATGTGATGTAATGTAATATAATGTGAATGTAATGTAATGTGAATGTAATGTAATGTAATGTAATGTGAATGTAATGTAATGTAATGTAATGTGAATGTAATGTAATGTAATGTAATGTAATGTAATGTGAATGTAATGTAATGTAATGTAATGTAATGTAATGTAATATAATGTGATGTAATGTAATATAATGTGAATGTAATGTAATGTAATGTAATGTGAATGTAATGTAATGTAATGTAATGTGAATGTAATGTAATGTAATGTAATGTAATGTGAATGTAATGTAATGTAATGTGAATGTAATGTAATGTAATGTAATGTGAATGTAATGTGAATGTAATATAATGTGATGTAATGTAATGTGAATGTAATGTAATGTGAATGTAATGTAATGTAATGTGAATGTAATGTGATGTGATGTAATACTGGGGGTAAAATATAGTAAAAATGAGATGCAGGTTAAATGGCTCCACATCCCAACAGAACCTCCTCTGCTGTTGAAGCCCGTTTGTCTCACGGTTCCGTCTGAACACAGTTTGTTTTCAGGACAGAACACGAGCTTCTCTCACTACAGTCACTGAAAACAAAATCAGGAGACACATAGGAGTCTATGAAAAGACCCTTTTTACCTGGATTCACATATTTAGTGTATCTGGACTTCATGCAGCAGAATTAATGAGAAGATTTATTTGAGGATTCACTGTTTGTGTAAACTGTTGTGTGTTTTAATTCATAACGAAACATCATGTAAACATCTTCATTTGTAACTAAAGCTGTCAGATATATTTGTTTTAATGAATTAAATGATAATTAAATGATTTGAAATGTTTCCAGCTGAACTGCAGTGGAGCAGAAATGAAGAAATGAAAAGACTCAGGTGAAGGTGAAGTGTCTCAAACGTTAACAGCAGTGAAGTAACTGTACTTAGTTATGTCCTGTCCTGTCACAACTCGCAGCATTAAACTTTTGAACTATGCCTGACAAACGCGATGTTCCGTCTGAATGAAGCCGGACGAACGAGCACTGAACTGACAAACGCCGTCGGACGGCTCGATGAAGGAAGCCTGAGGACAAGACTTTCAGAATAAAGTACCACCGTCCTGTAAACACTCAGCGAGTGTGGAGCTGCAGTTACCATGACAACACAGGCAGGCTGCTGTATGGTGTGTGTGTGTGTGTGTGTGTGTGTGTGTGTGTGTGTCTCTGAGGTTTTCATGCTGACGTGTGTGTGAACAGTTTTATGTGTAATAAAAATAAATGTAGACGTTTGGATCAGTGAGTCCAGTCTGAGGTTCCGTCTGGTTCCTGGCTGTCTGCTGCTAACTGGCTGAGACGCTGTGATGTTCTCCTCAGACCGGCTGAGGGGAGTTACACAGTGTTACTGACTGATGGGTAAATACTGTGACTGCGCTGGTGCAGGACGGGAGACGACAGCAGAACACTGGTGTTCAGAGGAACGTCCTCGGGGTGTCTGTCCTCGTTTGGCCACTGAAGGACGGACTTTGTATTTAACCCCAGACAGCTCGTAATAGAACCCGGATGCAGGGTTAGCGAGCCGGCGCCGCTCCCTTTAACTTCTCTGGATGTTTAGTTTGAAAAGTGCAACACCAACAAACTCTTACTTCTCTTCGAACTTGCACGCAGCATCAGACTTTAAACTTTGTCTGACATGCACGTGAACTTTTAATTCAAACCCACAAGCTGCTTTAATGTCTCTAAATAATTCACTGTTGACTTTAAGGAGTATTTTCTGAGATGAGACTGTGTGTTAACAATAATGAGAAGTCGTCTCTTAACATTGTGACACGTCGGCATGCAGTCAGCCAGAGTCCAGTCCTGTTGTGTGTGTGTTCAGAATGAAACCGATGATGTGGTCGGTGGTAGTGACCTTTCCACTTGTTGAGTGACAAACCTCCTGAGTTACCTCCGTCTCTACCTGGTCTCTGATGTCGGCACAGCCAGGTGTGACGTCACTTCTCACCCTGCTGCTTTCAGATTAAACCACTAACTTCTACGAGATGTTCACCTAAATCAACCCCCTCAAGCTTCATCCTGACACTTAATAAATGAACGTAGGTGTGGACACTAAAGGTTTTGTTATCAACTGTATTCAGAGGATCACTGATCACTGGGCCGACCACACAGAACAGAACAGAACAGAACAGAACAGAACAGAACAGTAGATACCTTCAGGGTGGAACCAGAACGTTAGAAGATGCAGCTGCTGAGTACCGATTTATTTTTACATCTCTAAAGTCGGTGTGACCAGAACTGAAGTCATAAAGTCATAAAGAACCTAAACCAGGTGTGAGGGAGGAGATTCCCTCAGACCGTCAGCATCGGGAGTGAAAGGCCCAACAGGAGATAATTAGTTGGGTTTTCTTTTGGCCCTGAGTCATCAGCAGGTGTCTTCCCCTCTCTGAGCACCTGACACAGACTAATTGTGCTGTATTGAGACAATAAGGCTGCGAGCAGCAGCTGAGCTGCAGGTTGTCTGACATTTTCAGAAGCGTACAATACACCTGTAAGTCATTAACACTAACGGGTCCATCAGAGGAGACACACACTCAGCGCTGCTCCCGCCTCCGACAGGAAATCAAGAAAAAAACACATTGAGTGATGAAATGAAACAGCTGCTCACTGTTTGGTGAGTGAAGATAAATGTTTGCTGTGTCAGTCTGCTTATGTTCCACTTCAACGTCATGTTTTATCTCTAAATATCTGGTTCTGTGGCTTCGAAGAGCTGGAACATGATCAGCACCATCACTGACATGACAGCCAGCTCATGAACATGGAATATGAAACGGATTTGACTCGTTTAGTAAAATTGTTGATATGATAAATAAGTCGTGATGTTAAGTTTGATGAACCATCAGGGACAGAAACAAACAGGCAGCAAACCTCGCTGATGCTCGTCTGATGTTTCGCTTCTCTTCATGTCGTAGCTTTAGCTAACTGTTATTTATTACTCGGCTCTTCTTAATGCTGTAGAATGCTCCACTCACTTGAATGGGCCTTCCCAACGTTTGCTGGTCAATTATTTTCGTATAATTGACGACTGCTGAGCATATTTGACCGCTATCAAGGAAAATGACATTAACCTTAATAGTTTTGGAAAATACGGTGATTTGGACTCTTGGCAAAAGGCTGAGTTTTCATCACCAGTCAATAAAAGAAAGAGAGAGGAAAGCAGCGAAGAGGAAGAAGTGAAGCGGCACAAAGTTTTGGATGACAGAGACGTTGATAAAACAGAAGAGAATCAACACGAGCTGAACACAAAAACAGCCAGGTCAGTTTGAAAGATGGTTAGAGGACTTGAATCTTGTGTGTGATGCCACCTGATGTGTGTTGGGGTGTCACGGCTCCAGAAGGTGGAGAAGGTGGAGAAGGTGCAGGATTCTCAGGCCTCCACACACCTCAGCACCAGAACTGATGCTTCTGACTGGACCTGCTGAAAACCTTCAGAACATCAGAGGACATGGAAACTAAAAATAAAGTGAGCTACAGTGTCAACAGAATATTATCACACTTCTGTTCATTCACTTTACTTCCTTCTTTTTTCATCTAAATGACTCAAACAAAAAACATTGTCAATGCCGTTTAGAGGACGTGCTGTCTCTCCATCCTCTGCATGTCTTCCACTCTCCTTCCCTCCAGCTGTCTCCGTCTCCTCTGGGAGGCTTTTCTCCGTCTTTAACTCCAGCGTTTAAAAAGGCAAAATGTCAAATGACTAATCTGCTTCTTAAACTGCTGTTCCAGCTGCTCGGTGTCGCCCTGCTGTCTCTCTCTCTGCTAACGTCAGCAGGGAGGAGGAGGAGGAGGAGGAGGGAGGAGGGAGGAGAGAGGAGGGAGGAGAGAGTAGGGAGGAGGAGGACGAGGGAGGAGGGAGGAGAGAGGAGGGAGGAGGGAGGAGAGAGGAGGGGGAGGAGGGAGGAGAGAGGAGGAGGGAGGAGGGAGGAGGAGGAGGGAGGAGGAGGAGGAGGAGGGAGGAGAGAGGAAGGAGGAGGGAGGAGGAGGAGGAGGGAGGTGGGAGGAGAGAGGAGGGAGGAGGGAGGAGGAGGGAGGAGAGAGGAAGGAGGAGGGAGGAGGAGGAGGAGGGAGGTGGGAGGAGAGAGGAGGGAGGAGGGAGGAGGAGGGAGGAGAGAGGAGGAGGAGGAGGGAGGAGAGAAGAGGAGGGAGGGGAGAGGAGAGAGGAGCGAGGAGGAGGAGGGAGGAGGCGGAGGAGGAGGGAGGAGAGAGGAAGGAGGAGGGAGGAGGAGGAGGAGGGAGGAGGAGGGAGGAGAGAGGTGGAAGGAGGAGAGAGGAGGGAGGAGGGGGAGAGAGGAGGGAGGAGGAGGGAGGAGGAGGAGAGAGGAGGAGGAGGAGGAGAGAGGAGGAAGGAGGAGAGAGAGGAGGAGGAGGAGGAGGAGGAGTGAGGAGGAGGAGGAGAGGAGGAGGAGGAGGAGGAGGAGAGAGGAGGGAGGAGGAGGAGGAGGGAGATAGAGAGAGGAGGGAGGAGGAGGAGAGGAGGGAGGGAGGAGGGGGAGAGAGGAGGGAGGAGGAGGAGGAGGAGAGAGGAGGGAGGAGGGAGGAGGAGGAGAGAGGAGGAGGAGGGAGGAGAGGAGGAGGAGGAGAGAGGAGGAGGGAGAGAGGAGGAGGAGGAGGAGAGAGGAGGGAGGAGGAGAGAGGAGGAGAGGAGGAGGAGGAGGAGGAGGAGGAGGAGGAGAGAGGAGGGAGAGAGGAGGAGGAGGAGGAAGGAGGAGGAGGAGGAGGAGGAGAGAGGAGGGAGGAGAGAGAGAGGTGGAAGAGAGGAGGAGGAGGAGGAGAGAGGAGGTGGAGAGAGGAGGTGGAGAGAGGAGGAGGAGGGAGGAGGAGAGAGGAGGAGGGAGGAGGAGAGAGGAGGGAGGAGGAGGAGAGAGGAGGAGGGAGGAGAGAGGAGGAGGGAGGAGGAGGCGTTGAGATGATTCTTTGGCAGGCGGGTTAATAACTCTCTTTGCTCTGGACGCCTTAAATTGGTTTCCATTGACACCTGCTATCTGAGCAGATAGCAGCGAGGACCTCATCAAGTGTACAGACGCTGACGGTGGGGAGCCAAATATCCCTCTGCAGAGAAATAACTTCCAGCCCGGACAGACGCAGCGCGTATTGTTGCCGTGTCAAATCCCTGAGTTTTGTTCCTCCTGATGTTTCCTTTCAGCTGCGGAGCTCTGTCTCTTTACAGCCGCCCTCGATGCCTTCTGCAGATAAACTGTTCATTTCCATTCACGCTTTTTAATTGCCTTGCCACGAGGTTGGGCTTATCTCAGATTAGACGCTCAAATATTGAAATGTTTGTCATTACCGGGCTTCGTTTTTGTCAGAGAGGGACAATAATCCAGCGCAGGGCAGCAGGACAAGAGCCGGACATCTGCTGAGAGAGGAACGGAAAAAACTGAGACGAGTTGAGAGGAAAGTGACGTGTCAGTGACGTGTTTCATCATCAGTCACAACTGTCATGATGAGTTCTGTTAATCACTTCTGAATGTTTTTGTCTTCCCTTCTTTTGTTATCTTTATTTCCTGATACGAAACTTCATCACGGAGAGAAAAGTCCTGAATACTAACTTCAACTCCACATGTTCAAATCTCTCCTGTCTCCATCTCATCTCACCTCGTCTCACCTCGTCTCCCTCTCACCCGTCTCACCTCGTCTCCCTCTCACCCGTCTCACCTCGTCTCCCTCTCACCCGTCTCACCTCGTCTCCCTCTCACCCGTCTCACCTCGTCTCCTGTCTCCCGTCTCCCCCTCAGTCCCCTGGAATTAATGATCCTGCAGGATTGTCTCTCTGGGCGACAGATAAGAGCGGTTTGGGGACGCCGGCTCTGTTTGGATTCACATAACTAACCTTCAGTGTCCAATTAGATTAGTCGCCGCCAAACCAATTAGTGTTTCTGGGAGGGAGGATGAGATGCCAGCAGTCGTATTAGAGCTCTGATATCCGAGCAGCAGGAAAACATGCTGACAGAGCTCTTCAGTATCCACTGCAGTGGAAAAAGCAGCCTCTCTTTCTTCTGCTGGCATAATAAGAGAAAAAGTTTCTGAACATTGAACAAATACTGTGTGGAGAAGATTTGGGCAGAACTGCAAACTTTGGCATTAATTAAAAATCTTGGATGCATTTCTCATCCGGAGGAAACAAAAGTTATGAGCAGAAGAAGCTGGAAACAAAAATCAGGTCATCAGGACTCTTCACACCTGGAAGAGTCCAGTGTTTCCCACACAGGAGGTGATGTGTGTTTGTAGTGTCGACGACCATTTTTTAACTAACAATATAAATATAAAATATGTTATTTTGACAGCAACAGTTGAGGTTTTAAAATGAGTTCTCTGCAGAGATGAAGCTGCTGGTCGTCTCTCTGTTCAGCTGCTCTCTGTATAAGATGGAGGAAACAAACAGTCATGGCTGCTCTCAGAAACACAGGACGTCGTCTGGAGCTCTGACTGTTCAGTCAGTGTGCTGAAGCTGAGCTCTGGAGAGAGATGCTACGTGCTCGTAGCCCTGCTGCTGCAGCATTTAGTCAAATATTCATCTGTAAGTCCTGAATGTGGTGCGTGTTGTGTTTCCTGCCACAGAGGACAGAAGAAATCTCTGCACTGCTTTCACTCAGAGCTGATGGACAGTGTTCACCAGATGTTATACATGAACATGTGACTGTTGCTGCTGGTTCCGGCCGCTGGCTGAGACACTGAATACAAAGTGATCGTTGAGCTCTGGCTGCTGCTGAGTGTGAGGGACCAGAGAAGGCAGGCCGACTGCACAGCACATTTATTCTACTCATGAAACAACAACTTGTCTCAATGTGGAGAGAAACGATTTTTTTTGTAATAGGACATCGGCCGGGTGAGTGTGAGCTCTGTGTGCTGTGCATTCAGGATTTGTAGATTTTCTTTTATTGATGATTCAGTGAAAAACAAGCTAGTTAGAATTGAGACCGAGTGGCTCATTTTCGGAAAATCACTCAAGCACTTCAGATATTTTCTCTTTATTCCCAACAGTTTGTTCAGTGCCCATTTTCTCCACAAAGGGAACCATGTTAAATCTCAGTAAGAGCAAAGAAAAAGAAACGGAGACAAGACAAGATTTTCAGGCAAATAATGATATTCTACAAATCCAAAAAGATCACACTGACGTCACTGTTCTGACGTGACGAGGAAAGAAAGACATTTCTCAAGGCAATTCATGTGAGAAAGACACGAGCACCAAACTGCGTTTCCTCAGGGAATATAATAAAAAAATAACCAAATGTTTTTTATTTCATGTTGATACATTCTTGGACAACACCACAGAATAGTTGCATGAGTGGCCGAATGTAAATCTCTCCCACAACATTGGCACATAAGCAGCAAGGGCAACATGAATATACCGAGTACAAACAGTAGAAAACATACATGCTTCCTTTTTTTTTTTTTTTAACAAGTATTTAGTTTTTTTTAAATATATATTTATCTTTTTCTCCATTTCCCGAAGTTCCCAGGAAAATAAGAAACCGATCAAAGCCAAATTCTGCTGTGTGAGAACGTCTCAGTGGAGAAGAAACAGAACAGAAATCAAAAACAGTACAATTCAGAGCAGACAGGTGGATCAACGGTGGCGTGAGGATTCAGTATTTAAACTTTTTTTCAGATTCTGTTTCAACATCGAACATATCAGGCATGCAGTGACAACCTTGACATCAACACCTTCTGTTGGATCAGAAGTCCATGAAATCACCAGCACAAACCCAGTGACGCCTGGACCCACACGGGTTCTTTTAAAGTCAGCTACAACACAGTTAGGGTCATCATCATCATCATCATCATCAGCAGCAGCAGCAGGAACACACATGTTGGGATGGGATGCGTTCATCATGAGACCACGAACATTTCAAACAGTTTCTTAAAAAAAAAAATAACGCCTGTTTTTTTTTTTTTTTTTTTTTTTACATTGTATTAAATGTGTTGGCTTTGTGTCCGCGGCGCGCTGAGGAGTCTGGTTTTTACCACACTGGGCGACTGAAGAGAAGATTTCTGGACTCGCAGACAACAAACCTCAGAACAGAACAATCAAGACAACAAGTTTTAATGTCTACTACACTCCAACACACACAGATCTCCTGAAAACTCAAATCTTAAAGGTGGGATGAAAAGAGAGAGTCATCCAAGTCAGACGACTCTCCAGAACCGCTCCAGAACCGCTCAGCTCCCCTTTAGCATTTTTCTATAACAGACGTTGGAGGCAAAGATCGTCTGACTGCAGCAGTCGGCCGCTCGACAGCAACAGAAACACGTGACGCAGAACACAAATGAAGTTTGTCTTCGTCACGGGGAAGAAGTTTCACGGAAGATTCAGGATGAAAAATCAGTAAACTACATCTGGACTCCTGCATGAAGTCATAACTGAGCCAAATCTGAACACACAGCTGGATACACTTATTTTTAGATTCAAGGTGACGAAATTATTATCTCTGATTTCCATCAAGAAAACATCAATAAATCCGCTCACAGAAAAAGACACTCGTCATGCTTGAAGTCCTCCAGCGACACACTGCAGACTGCTAACACTTTGTCACAATGTAGAAGAATTAACATTATTTTAAATTCTCCTTCCTGTGTACGCAGCTCAGTCTCAGAATCAGATGTTGGCAGTTGATGTTCTGCTGCTCACAGAGTCCAAATGTGTTTGTGTAACGAGCTACGTACTGTCCTCACATTTCAACTAAGCGTGTCGCGTCTGCATTTGAAATGTGAAACTTCTGGTTGTTTTTCTGGAGATCTTGGGACATTTTGCAGCGACAGAGAGGTTTTTCAAATGATTCTGTGCCTGAACGTCAGCAGACCATCGTCACTGTGTTGTAATGGCAGAAAATCTGAAAACTGAACCTGAAGAAACGTAAAGTTTTAACTTATCTGTGGTTAAGCAGAACAAATGTTTGCATGTACCAGCATTAATTCTGCCGGCTGTTTTATCTGCTTTATATCAAAGAATCAAACTGTCAGAATCGTTTTCACGTCACACCAACAATATTCACTGATTCTGACAATGTACCACTGAAGCTGGGACAGAATCCTGGATTTTAAAGGTCAGTAAAGTGGACGGCTCTATAGAAATGAATCATTTACCTGTGAGACTGTCATCTGAGGTGCGTCCATGCAGCAGCTGTCACTCATCTCATGAAGCTGATTGGACGTTGGGACTTTTCAGTGGCAAAAATCAGACTCCAGGCGGCAGCGTGAGCAAAGCCCTTAAATCTCAAAGTGAAGAATATGGCTTCAATAAAAAACAATGTGCATCCAAGAAGCAAGAGCAGAACAGATTCATCATCAACGTCATAATCAGGTCGCCTTTAAAGAAAATGAAACGGAAACCAAACCAACAACCGACCGCAGGAGGCCAACAGAGTAAAGACCGACACACGAGGACAGCAGGGCTGAAAACTTGCAGTTTGGAATTACATGAAAAGACGAGAGGCTCCGTAGAAAGATCACGTTGGCCAAGGCGGCCGCTTCGTTTGACATCAACAGCACGAGACGACGCACGGAGCCCGAGAGCTCCGCCCACAAGCCAGCGGGCAACATGTCCGCCGCTGCACCCGTTTGTCCTCAGTCCCACCCTCATCATCATCATCATCATCATCATCATCACCAACAGAAGGATCATTTTTTATCTTCTAAACATCCACACTTTTTTTCAACACGTCTTTTTTTCTTCCTCGCTTCTCTTTGACCGAGTGATTATGCCCAAAGGAAAGTCCCACAATGCTTTGCTTTAGAAGTCAGTGGTGGGCAATGGAGCACGTGAGACCAAAGAAATGAAATAAAAACAACAACACATTCTTCTTTCTTTCTTTCTTTCTTTCTTTCTTCAGGGTCAGCCAGCAGGCAGGAGACCAGACATCTCCAGCATCGCTCTCTGTGTCAGTCTGATGGAGGAACGCTGTCAGATCACGAGGTCGTTGTAGCTCACACATTTCTTCTTCGCTGCTGGACCTGAAGACGGAGGAAACAGGGAAACAGCTTCAGTCTTGGTGGCTGTTGTTTCAGGTGAAGGTTAACAGTAAGTGTGATGATGGAGGTGAAGTGAGTTATTGATGAAGGTGAATCACCCCGAGGTTTATAACCAGGGCTTGAATTATGAACTCTCACGAGGGAGGATAGTACAGTTTGAGATGACTGACGGAGGATCAGCTTCTCCGCCTTCATAATTCTGTAAGATAGTGATGTAATGTTCTCCACGTGTGAGGTCATAACTCAGAGGCAGAAGCAGCAGCAGCAGAAGAAGAAGCTGAAGTCAAACTTTGGTTTGTTAACGGCCTTATTTTAATTACTGGAGAGTGACGACCAGCGCAGACTGTGAGTCGACTCCACCTGCTGCACCTGTCTGTGGTTCATACAGGTGCAGCAGTGCAAAACTGATAAAAGCCTGAGGGTGATTAAAGATGGAAGGGTGGATGATAAATAAGTATGCGAGCCAATCACATCAAGCCCCCAAAGTCTGAGGTCATCACTTAAAAACTGACCTATGGCAGAAAACAACAAACAAACACTAACAGGAGCGGCTAACAGGAGCTGCTAACAGGAGCGGCTAACAGGAGCGGCTAACAGGAGCTGCTAACAGGAGCGGCTAACAGGAGCTGCTAACAGGAGCGGCTAACAGGAGCGGCTAACAGGAGCTGCTAACAGGAGCTGCTAACAGGAGCTGCTAACAGGAGCGGCTAGCAGGAGCTGCTAAAAGGAGCTGCTAACAGGAGCTGCTAACAGGAGCGGCTAACAGGAGCGGCTAACAGGAGCTGCTAACAGGAGCGGCTAGCAGGAGCGGCTAACAGGAGCGGCTAACAGGAGCGGCTAGCAGGAGCTGCTAAAAGGAGCTGCTAACAGGAGCGGCTAGCAGGAGCAGCTAAAAGGAGCTGCTAACAGGAGCGGCTAGCAGGAGCAGCTAAAAGAAGCGGCTAACAGGAGCGGCTAACAGGAGTGGCTAAAAGAAGCGGCTAACAGCAGCTGCTAACAGGAGCGGCTAACAGCTAACTCAACACACTTTAACAGTCTGACTGTAAACAAACAGGCTAGAAACAACACGTCTTTCTCAGATTGTTAATTAATATTCAATAAAAATCTGTTGAATAATTCTTGAAGACATGAATACTGATCTGAACCTTTTTAAAGATAGAAATAATAGCTGGAAACATGCTGGTCTGTGCTGGTGTTTCCAGCAGGGAAGACTGTGTAGGACATTGTGGCAGTGAACTGGCTTATTTACAAGTATTCTCCAGTTGTTTCTGTATTTAAGTTGATCGTGTTTATTGGTATCAGATCCAGACACGGTTCTGAAACACCCACAGTTCTCTTTGCACCGCCTGGTCTGAATGAACCTGTCCACCAGCAGAGAGCACTTCAAGGTCAGGTGTTGTGCTGGTGATGGTGGTGAGATGTTCACTGAACGGTTAGTTATGACCTCCTCCTATCTCCCCCTGCAGCTGCACGCCCCCTCCTCTCTGCCGACGTCCACTCGGCCTTCACTGTTCATCCTCAGACGAACGGCCTCAGGCCTCCAGAACATCATCAATCACGCCGGGAAGATAAACGAGGAAATGGGATGATGCATATTTAGGCCTGAAGTATCATGAACCTGCCTGTCTTAATGTGTCGTCTTCTTACACAAAACCGTCACTGACGGGGTTCAGTTGCTCCAACAGGACCGTGTTAGAACTCTGGTTCTGCTCCTGTCCTGACTTGCTGATTTAATGCAGACCAGAGCTGCTAATGAAGAGCCACGATGTTTGATTTGGAAAAAACAAAGAACTAAACACTAATAAGCAAAAATCTAAATGATGTGTTGTTTTTTTGTTGGGAAGAAGCTCTTTAAATATGTAGAATCATTTAATATCCATTATATTTAATAATCTGCCCAGCATCAACCACATCAAAGGGATCTGGGTTTTTAGTTCTGTTTAGCATCTTAACAATACAAATCAGCTGGAATCTGCTTCTGGTTCTCTGCTGCTTCTCAGACTGTGTGTGTGACGTGCAGGTGTTGGACGGCTCATCTCCGGAGAGATGGATGGAGGAGTGCTGCTGCAGACATCCAGGAGACAGGCGCAGATTCAGAGGTTCTACTTGTGAGTGTTCTGTCTGAGTGCAGTCGAGGCTCTAAGAGTCTAAGAGATATATCGAAGTCTTTGTTGTATATGGGATCAGCTTTTAGAGAGCAGCAGAGAGGATCTATGAGAGTCGAATCAGAGAGATGTGAAGAGTGACTGAAGCCAGAAGACCAGCGAGAGACAGAAGTCATGTTGTGGAGGAATCAGCTGAAGGAGCAGAGAGGAGGCAGCAGGAGAGAGGAGGGGGAGGGGGGAGGAGGGGGAGGAGGGGGGAGGAGGGGGAGGCAGCAGGAGAGAGGAGAGGGAGGAGTGGGGAGGAGGGGGAGGCAACAGGTGGGAGGAGGGGGAGGCAACCGGTGGGAGGAGGGGGGAGGGGGGGTAGGCAGCAGGTGGGAGGAGGGGGAGGAGGGGGAGGCAGCAGGTGGGAGGAGGGGGGAGGAGGGGGGAAGAGGGGGGAGGCAGCAGGTGAGAGGAGGGGGGGGGAGAGGAGTGGGGAGGAGGGGGAGGAGTGGGGAGGAGGGGGAGGCAGCAGGTGGGAGGAGGGGGAGGAGGGGGAGGCAGCAGGTGGGAGGAGGGGGAGGGGGGGAGGAGTGGGGAGGAGGGGGAGGAGTGGGGAGGAGGGGGAGGCAGCAGGTGGGAGGAGGGGGAGGCAGAAGGGGGGAGGAGGGGGAGGCAACAGGTGGGAGGAGGGGGAGGAGGGGGAGGCAGCAGGTGAGAGGAGGGGGGAGGGGGGGGAGGCAGCAGGTGGGAGGAGAGGGAGGAGTGGGGAGGAGGGGGAGGCAACAGGTGGGAGGAGGGGGAGGAGGGGGAGGCAGCAGGTGAGAGGAGGGGGGAGGGGGGGGTGCAGCAGGTGGGAGGAGGGGGAGGAGGGGGAGGCAGCAGGTGGGAGGAGGGGGGAGGAGGGGGGAAGAGGGGGGAGGCAGCAGGTGAGAGGAGGGGGAGGGGGAGAGGAGTGGGGAGGAGGGGGAGGAGTGGGGAGGAGGGGGAGGCAGCAGGTGGGAGGAGGGGGAGGCAGAAGGGGGGAGGAGGGGGAGGAGTGGGGAGGAGGGGGAGGGAGCAGGTGAGAGGAGGCCAGATTAAAAAGAGAGAGGATTTAAAAATTGAGTGACGCCAGTAAACCTGAGGCTGAACGAGTGACGGCTGCAGAAAGAGACAAATGGAGTGAGGAACGAGGAGGGAGTCGTGTGACTGGGTCGGCCCGGCCCGACAGATGGCTCTGCTGGTCTTCAGGGACCCGTGACGGAGCTGCAGTCTGCCAGCGCAGCTCTGGTGCTGCTGCGTCGTCTCAACCATGAACTGACTCTGAATAGTAAAACAGACCCGGGTCCTCAGCGCCCCCCTGCTGTGCTATAACAAACAGACTGATTGATGAGTCGTGATCATCAACACACGGAACCAGAGGAGCTCCACAGATCTCTTAACCCCCGTATGAAGACCGTCAGTACACCAACAGATCATTTCTAATGTCCGGTACCAGCAACATGAGAGACGACCCGGACTGCAGGTGTGAGTCCATCAGCTGCTGTGTAACACCGGCTCAGAGTCTGAGGACGTAACCAGCAGATGGAGCTGATTCTCCAGTCAGAGTGGTTGAACCAGTGCAGAAGAAGCTGAGGACTCAACGGGACGTCGCTAACTTCATCAGCACAAGACTGTGGAAGTCATAGAAACATTGAACTGGTGTGTAAAGAATAGTTCTGTTCTGATCAGAACAGAACTATTCTTTAGACCGAATGTCTCCTGAACTGAGGCCGATCAGCATGTGAGCAGTGAGTCCACAGCTCACACAGCATGGAGGAAACTAGACGACATCAGTGGCCACCCGTCTTTAAACTGCACTCATAGCCTAGCCGGCTAACATCTGGCTACCATGATAACAGTGAGCTCACTTCTCTCTGTATCTTCTAGTCTTCATCAGTCTTTGCTTGGCTTTGTAAAGATGCACTTTAGGCTCAGTCGACTTCCTGAGTCTGTCAGGTCGGTCACAAGTCGTACATGTAGGTAGTCTGCAGCTGAGCCCGTCTGTCCGGGACTATGATCCAGATTTAAAGGATTCTCCAGCACGCCACACGCACAGTTTATACCCAACGAGTGTTGGAGCGGAGCGATAAAACCGGAGGTCTCGTAGGTCAAACCGATTGTTAAAGTGCCGCCAGAATAGCAAAGGGAGGTGGACTATAGGTCTGCTGCTCCGACAGGCCTGTGATGCTCTCGTGTCAACGTTAGGAGGCAACAGAGAGGCTGCGATAAAGAGCTGTGGAGTAAAACTGGACATACCTGCACACCCTCCTCCCTCCCTCCCTTTATCTCTCTCTCTCTCTCTCTCTCTCTCTCTCTCTCTCTCTCTGGACCATCCTTCTCTCCTCCAGAAGAACATGGATCAAGGTCAGGACAGCAAAGCAGAAGAAGAAGATTAATTTGCTCTTACCTCTGATAAATTATGAAATTAGCCTGTCAGGGGGAGAAAAACATTATTTGGTGAGTTGTCCCTGAGAGCCCCAGAGGGAGTCCCACTGCGAGGCGGTAATACGATCACAGCAGTGAGTCATTTCAATTTCTGCACGCCTTTTTTCTGAGAGCAGTCACGATGGAGCTATTTAAAATAAAAAAAGAAATCACAGCTCTGATTTCCTGCGGAGGAGAACAACTTCTGACATTTTCCTTTTTCAAAGATGTTTTTGCACGTTTAATGTTTGTTATGGAAATTTAGCATGAAGAATGAAAAAGATCAGCTCTGAAGCGTTGCAGAGTTAAAGATGACATTCACCAGAAACACTGACTCACACGAGAGAAGCGGATCAGATCCTGTTCGCCCAGCAGAGACACGAGCATGCAGACGGCGTCTACGTGACGTATGAGGACGTCACAGTGTTTAACTGAGCGTTCAGGTTTCTCTGAGCTCATTAGTACGACGGATCATCCGATCATGAAGCCTTCTGAAGGTCACACATGTAGATTAAACATGGACATTAATGTAAACACAGTGACTAACAACACGTGTTAGAATGAGTCTCACTCACTCATCAGCATAAAACCACATCCAGTAGGGGTGTAAAGATTCACAGATACAAATCGGTGTCTATGTTTAACGTTAAAGATGCAACTACATTGATACGTGGACCCTTGTATCGTTATAAATCTACCATTAACTGGTTGATGGCCAAATTCTAAAGTTATATATCGGTCGACTGAAGCTTTGCTGCTAATTCTGCAGAACATCTTTCAACTATCGTAAAAGGTTAAAGGTCAACACAAGATTCTTGAGAGAGTAACGTTAGCGTATCTGAGGAAAATACCACAAGACCAACATCAACAACATGTCCGACAACTCTGACACTGTTTACAATGCACCAGCTGATCTGAAATCTAAAGTTTGGAAGAGATTTGGATTTTATAAGAAGGAGGTACGTTTGGACAGAAGTCTGTCCATATGTCAGGTCTGTAGGACAGCTAGTAAGTACAGCGGTAGCACGACCACCTGGTGAGACAGCATGGAGAAAACTGTGAGTCTGTGGATGCTAACATTAGCAACATTACAGCTAACACAAGCAAGAACACGCAAGACAATGACACAACTCGGCGAGGTCCAAGGTCACCACCCTTAATATCCAAAATCTTAGATCATATGATCTCAACAATGATATATTGATTAATGCCCAATCCTAGCAGAGAGTTATGTTTCCAGTCTTTAGGCTAAGCTAAGCTAACCAGCTGCTGGTCCTAGCAAACATCATGTGCGGACGGTGTGACACACAGAAACAACATGGCGGCTTCCTCAGCTGGATCCAGAGTGTGTTGATGCGGCTGACGGCAGCACCGGTTATCTTTTCTGGTAAATATGAGTTAAACTCTTTGAACTTCTCATTTTAAAGGAAATCAGAGCTGATTAATCTTTCTCACCCTTCAAAAAACAGCCGACCACATTACAACCCAGCCGGTCCAGGAGGTGAGAAACCGGCCCGGTTGGATGAATAAAATAATAACATGCTTTATTACGTTTCAATTGATTTCAGGTGCAGTTTTCCACCTAATTTAACACAGTCTATATGTTACTGCAGGAACTGTGAGGAGCTGAATAACACAATTATTCTTTCATTTTCACATTCATCATGAAAATCACAGAATTCTCTGTTTGACTGGCTGATGGCGGGCCGGGTCAGAACTTACTGTTGGGGTCGACGTTCTCGCACAGCTCTGTCTTGGCCTCTCCGTTGGGTCTGTCGCTGGCCTTGTGGGAGAGTCGGGATGACATGGTGGCGGCCGTGACGACGGCTTTGAAGGAGCGTTTCCTCTTCTGCACGTTGAGCTCCGGGTGGAAGATGATGACGTAGACTTTGGGCATGTAGAGCATCCCGAGGGCCACGGACGCACTCAGGTTCATGGAGATGGTCAGTGTGGTCGTCTGGATGTACAGCTGAGGACAGAACACAGGGGACAGTTAGCAGGATGACAAGCGCAGTGAGGCTGATGTAGTTGGTCCAGGTGTGGCTGTGGAGAGAACTGAACTGCTGCTTTACGGATTGTTTTGGTCTTGACGGAGGGAGAAGACTTTCGTAATGTCGGTTCAAACTCTAAAACATCGACTGAAACATCAACTAGAACACTCTATACTCTCATAAGCTTACATACATTCAGAACTCTTTTTGAAACCAGTCATTCTTCACCTCCCAGACCCGAAGGCCCGGTCCACATTGTACTCAGCTGCTGGTTCTGAATAAAAGCTGCTGAGCGATTCAGGACACAGAACCAAACCCTTGACACTTTTTATGAGCTGCTGAAGGATTGTTCTTTATCATCCTGTGTGATCCGGTCCCGACCCGCAGCCACAGCACAGAACAACTGTGGACGGCTGGGCCGAAGCATAAATGTTTAATGCACTGTGTATATTGCAGCTGCAGCCGGAGCCGGGCCCTCTGAACCCAATAGAGCTGGTGTCGGCCCGGGATGAATGCATAAAGAAGCTGGGCTGAGCTGTGATGGGCTCCCCAGAGCGGGTTTCTAGAGTTCAGCCCGACTGTCTTTATGTGTTATGGCCCGGCTGTCACAGTCTGATGGACGCCACTTACAGCGAGGAGAGCAGCGGCGAGCAGGACGAAGACGAGGAAGACGAAGACGAGGAAGACGAAGATGATGATGATGATGATGATGATGATATTAAAGAAAGCAGTTTCACTTCTTTGCAGAATTAAATCACCATTTTCTCACCACATACATCACCTGTCTGTCTCTGTGGTCACCTGTCTGTCACCTGTCTGTCTCTGTGGTCACCTGTCTGTCTCTGTGGTCACCTGTCTGTCTCTGTGGTCACCTGTCTGTCTCTGTGGACACCTGTCTGTCTCTGTGGTCACCTGTCTGTCACCTGTCTGTCTCTGTGGACACCTGTCTGTCTCTGTGGTCACCTGTCTGTCTCTGTGGACACCTGTCGTGATGGAAACGAACCTTCTGCCAGACCGATCTGTCTCCACAGAGGCAGGAGGGGTTTCATTGGCTGACTGTAGTCACATCTGTGACATCATCAAAGCGTGAGGAGCGTTTGTGAGTCAAATCGTCCCAGCTGGCCGCCGCGGCGTGGGCGCAGACAGAGTCCATTAATTAGACCTCCCTGGGATCCTAAACGTGGGGAGGCCTCGTTATGACTGTGTGACAGATCGCAGCAGTGTGGGAGGAGAAACACTGAGGCCCGGTTTGTTTGCAGCACCCTGGGAAAGTGGGTCAAAGTTGATGTTTATCTCATCAGAGACAGATCCACACCGACGAACCAGAACAAACAGGTTCTGTTCAGATTCAGCTGTCAGCACGCGTCTCCTCAGTCGCTCCTCCTCCAGCTTCAGGTCTTCTGTATTCGTGTCGCACTGATTTCTTTGTCCTGTTCTTTGTTTTGGGTTGATTTCAAACAGATAAGTTGTGAAACAGTTTGAGATTCAGACGAGCGACAGAGAGTCTGTGTTCATCCGGACGCAAACAGTCACAACATGGATGTGAGGACACAATCTGACAGCAGCGGGAGCATAACGACGTGTCGGCTCAGCTGCAGCGCACATATAAAACTAATATCACCGACAAAAGAGAGAAAACTGCCTGTTTCCTGCAGAAACACTTTAATTTGGTGTCTCACGACAAACAATGTGATTTGTTTGCTCACCTCGTCTGTTCTGTCAGGTTCCACATTAGTGCTGATTATTAGCTTTAGTTTAATCTGACAGGAAACTGAGAGGGGAGGACAGACCAGGTAAGGTAACGTGAAGGTAGAAGAAGAGAAGAAGAAGAAGGAAGGTGATGCAGTGGAGTGGAGCAGCAGCCAGATGTGGAAAATATGAAAATATTCAGCTGCTGTGAGTCGTGTTGTGACTGAAGCTGCTTTCACGTGAGTAACGGCTCTTCTTCTCCACTGGAAAGTCACGATGTGATGTAACTGGACGCTGAAGGTGGGAAGTAACTCAGTAACTCAGTACCGAAGTAACAAGGTAACGAAGTAACTAAGTACAAATCCTGAGTTCTGTGCTTCAGTAGAACAGCAGGAAATGACGCGTGTTGTCTGGAACATGTGGTCGTATCTGAACGTATCGCGGGATCACAGAGGTCCACATGTTGTTCTGGACACTGGGCGGATCAAACCATCACCATCAGTTCATGTGATTCCTGTGGTCGGTCCAACAGAACTCCCTTCTGATCAGCTGTGCTCTGTCTGCTGACCCGACTGTTGGTTCTGTAACTGTGGTGTCTGAATGCTGTCTGACAGGTTAATGAGGATGATTTGACGTATCTGTTGGGGTCACATGGATCTCATACAGCTGCCTCCTGCTGTAAGAACAGAACCGCTGTGAGACGGGTCAGCAGCTGAGCGTGATTCTGTTATTTTACAGCTCAGTGAGTCGCAGATTTATGATTTACATAAAGGAACCTGCGTTCACCGACCTACATACACACTGCTGTAACGCTCCTGTGTGCAGATACATGTGTGGGTCAGACAGAACCAGAATATTATGTTACAGATTCAAACACAGCCTGAGATAAATGAGGTGGATCATCGGAGAGACGGAGCGCTGAATGATGTCTTTACTCCAGAGTTACAGATTTAAATCAACTCTGTACTTTACATGAAACACAGAAACATTCTGATTAACAAGCTGCGTCGCTCTCACTGTCCTCTCTCTATCGCCTCCTCTTCCTCCTCCTCCTCCTCCTCCTCTTCCTCCTCCTCCTCCTGTTCCTCCTCTTCCTCCTCCTCCTCCTCCTCCTCCTCCTCCTCCTCCTCCTGTTCCTCCTCTTCCTCCTCCTCCTCCTCTTCCTCCTCCTCCTTCTCCTCCTCTCTTTTCATTCAGGCTCAGAAAACTATTTACGTTCCTCTCAGTCGATGAAACTTACAGTGAAATACATCTTCACAGTTGTCTGTGAGGTAAACTTCAGTACTTCTATTCATGTATTTTATATTTATATGTAAATATGTGACCTAATAACTAAAACCAACTATTGTTATATATATATATATATATCAACGTCCTCCGTCCTCAAACTCTTCAACATGTCTTCTTTCTGTTTCTTTGCCTCTCTGGAGATTTCACAGTAAACAGCCTGTAAACTGAGTCAGACCGTCACGCCGGACGGCTCCGTCTGATATTAGATTTAACACAGACACACTGTGGACTCAGTCTAACATCTCTGACATTAAACTCTTTATAAAGACATTTCTTTGAGGTTGGTACTGACAGGAGTGGGTCCATGAATTCATATGTCCCACTACTTTAACGTGTTCACTGGGGGGCGATGCAATGGCTGCCGTCAGCTCTTAATTGTGCTCTGAGTGTCTTCCCTGATGGTACTAACTGTATCCACCCAGCAGAGAGCAGGTCCCTGAAGGCCTCACGGGCCGCGCAGGTTGTCTCCACAGGCTCTCACTGAAAAATAACTCCTGTCCCCGTGAAGAGCTTCGTCCTCCTGCTCGGGCCTCTGAGGCCGAGGACGGTCGTCCCCTCAGGACCTCTGTGGCCCCTCGTTAAGATTATTCAAGTCTAATTAACGTCCCAGAGGACGCAGCCTGGTACTGTCAGGGTGAACACCAGGGTGTTTAGATTTATTACCGCCATTTATTCAACTCTAACAGCTCCACTCTTACACCACTACCTTCTTCTATTCCTCTGGCAAATAATAGGAAGACTTTATACCAAGTCAAGGACGGCCGTGGTTTAATAGAGCCGTCTGATCCGACAGACTTTAAGAGTCTCTAAACAGCTGCAGGACTCCTTCATCATAAAGTATAAAACAGAGATATTCTGTTGTTGGAGTACTTTGTGTAACGAGAGCTGAAGTGCTGCTGCCGGCAGATAAATGTTGTCAGTGTGGATCCTCAGTTCATCCATAGTGTGCTCAGAGTCCTCATCAACAGGGACAGAATAACAGCCAGAGTGGAACTCGGTAGAGTGCATACCTCCACCAAGGCACAACGGCCCCCTTTAATCTGTGTCGCCTCGTGTCAGTCTGAATATGAAACCAGCGATAACTCAGCAGATCAACCCAGCCCATCCACAGGCCTCTGCACGGATCTGATGGGAGGAAATATACGAGCAGGACGGAGCCAATAAAACTGTTAGGAAGAGAAAGTCGTGACGGAGGGAAAAGTGTTAAAGAAAGACGAATGAGAGGAGAGTGATATAAAGAGAAAGAGGAGGAGGTGAAAGGATGACAGGGCTGAGATAAGCAGAGAGTTGGAGGAGAGCTGCGAGGAAAGGTTAAGTGGGATGAGACAGCAGGACGGTTGTGAGTGCAGAGACAGGTGTGTTAGGAGAGCTGTAATTGATGAATGAAAGAGGGAAGAGGTGAGGAGAGGGAGAAAGGAAGAGCGGAGGAGAGGTTGGAAAGTTTTTAAGACAGCAGTAGAAGATTGATGGCGGAGCCATGGAGTGTCTTTTATGATAAGAAAAGATGTTTGAGAGAAACAGAGAGAGTTGAGGGAGATGGATGACAGAAGAGGAGGAGGAGGAAGAAGAGGAGGTGAAGAAGGCTTCAACTCAAAGACGAGTGCTGGAGAGTCCGAGTGGGCAGAGAGAGGAGACGACACCAGATTTAAGTCCATCAGTCCATAATGTGAGAGCGTGACAGGAAGTGAGCACTGATGTCATCACAGCTCAGCCGAAAGACTCAGTGTTGGTCCTGGTGTCGGTCGGTCCTGCAGACCTCCAGAACCATCTGTGAACCCAAACTGTGTCACATCAGGCTGACGGTGGAGTTGAAGGAGTGATGGAGGTGAAGGAGGTGAAGGAGTGATGGAGTGATGGAGGTGAAGGAGTGATGGAGGTGAAGGAGTGAAGGAGTGATGGAGTGATGGAGGTGAAGGAGTGATGGAGGTGAAGGAGTGAAGGAGGTGAAGGAGTGATGGAGGTGAAGGAGTGATGGAGGTGATGGAGGTGAAGGAGTGAAGGAGTGATGGAGGTGAAGGAGTGATGGAGGTGAAGGAGTGATGGAGGTGATGGAGGTGAAGGAGTGAAGGAGTGATGGAGGTGAAGGAGTGATGGAGGTGAAGGAGTGAAGGAGTGATGGAGGTGAAGGAGTGAAGGAGTGAAGGAGTGAAGGAGGTGAAGGAGTGATGGAGGTGAAGGAGTGATGGAGTGAAGGAGTGATGGAGGTGAAGGAGTGAAGGAGGTGAAGGAGTGATGGAGGTGAAGGAGGTGAAGGAGTGATGGAGGTGAAGGAGGTGAAGGAGTGAAGGAGTGAAGGAGGTGAAGGAGGTGAAGGAGTGAAGGAGGTGAAGGAGTGATGGAAGTGAAGGAGTGAAGGAGGTGAAGGAGTGAAGGAGTGATGGAGGTGAAGGAGTGATGGAGTGATGGAGGTGAAGGAGGTGAAGGAGTGATGGAGGTGAAGGAGTGAAGGAGGTGAAGGAGGTGAAGGAGTGAAGGAGGTGAAGGAGGTGAAGGAGTGAAGGAGTGAAGGAGGTGAAGGAGTGAAGGAGTGAAGGAGTGATGGAGTGATTGAGGTGAAGGAGTGATGGAGGTGAAGGAGTGAAGGAGGTGAAGGAGTGAAGGAGGTGAAGGAGGTGAAGGAGTGATGGAGTGAAGGAGTGATGGAGGTGAAGGAGTGAAGGAGGTGAAGGAGTGATGGAGTGAAGGAGTGATGGAGTGAAGGAGGTGAAGGAGTGATGGAGTGAAGGAGTGAAGGAGGTGAAGGAGTGATGGAGTGAAGGAGTGATGGAGTGAAGGAGGTGAAGGAGTGATGGAGTGAAAGAGGTGAAGGAGTGAAGGAGGTGAAGGAGTGAAGGAGGTGAAGGAGTGATGGAGTGAAGGAGTGAAGGAGGTGAAGGAGTGATGGAGTGAAGGAGTGATGGAGTGATGGAGGTGAAGGAGTGATGGAGTGATGGACATCAGTAAATCCTCTAGTGGCAGTTAATAAAATATAATTTAAAAAAGCACATTTGCAGTAATAATATGAGAAAATACATGAAACCTAAACATTCTGTTGTTTGTATCACAGTGAAGATCAGAACAGATCAGCTGGTGCAGAGCGATGGTCCACTGGACGTCATGTAGAGCGGTATGTGTGTGTAGATGGTGTGCGTGTGTGTTTTGCTGTAAACTGAGTTTTTTTTATCTGCATTAGGTGATACAGCAGAGACACCAGAGAGTCCACCACACGTCTACCATTGTATCCTCACACACACACACACACACACACACACACAATCAATACACCTTGGTCAGAGGAAGTCGGGGTTGATGCTGACGGGCTGTTTCAGGTGATGAAACGTGTCGGCGGGTCATCAGTGTGGCAGCAGGAGCTGATCTCTCCTCTGTGCTTCAGTCTTTGTTTTATACTTTGACCGTCAGTGGGATGAAAAGTTAGATCAGACAAAAAGCTTCATATTAATTCACTGATCAAAGAACTGATTGATGGATTTATATAATTTCTGCTCAGGTGTTCTGGATGTGAGCAGGTTCTGATCTCTGAGTTCAGAGTGTCATGAGGAGGTCCGTCTACTCCGGGTTTAGAACTTTGTCTTCACCCACTGAGTCAGTAAATCCACAGGACTGATGATTATTGATCAGACATCTCAGTGTGTCGGTGTTTTGTCACAATAGAGGTCAAACATATTGTTGTGTTTTTACTGTTCAGTGTGAGTGTTTGTCAGAACCACTGAGGAATCAGAATCAGAATCATAAATCCTTTAATGTCCCACAGACGGGAAATTTGTGTGTTTAAAGATATTTAAACATATTGAGACCAGCACCAGTCTGCATCCTGCCAGCTGGGCCTGTTTGACACCGTGTGATTTCAAATCATTGCTTGTTCTCTTGGTCAGATCGGGTCGAACATACAGCAGCTCGGATCTAAAGAAAGAATACAGTTCTGGATGTGTACGCGACCTCTCTGCAGTCAGCGTCTGTGTTGGTGAGCAGCTGGAGATCGATGGTGTCAGAAGTTGACTTTGGAGTGACTCCTGCTGCAGACAGACGCCTCGGTGTGAAAAGGTCTCTGTCTGTCTGTCTGTCTGCTCGTCTTCGTCTCTCCCTTCATGTCTTCACTCTTCCATCAGTGTCTGCTCTGCACTTAGCCGCCTGTTTTCGCCCTGTTTTCTTTCTTCTTAAGCTACAATCTCCTGCTCTTGGATTCACAGCCGGGTGTCGACGGTACTGTAAGTCCTGGATCCTCTGCTGCATCCTGCTCTGTATTTTTACACTTCCTGTTTCATTAGCCCCATCCACATGGGCGTTTGGGTGCGGCTTGAGTATGGCAATTCCCCACCTCCATCTCAGTGTGAATCTCTTGGAGGTGGCGAGGGGTGAAATTTCATTCCGGCCCTGATCTGCCTCTGGAGGTGGATCAGGGCCGTATTATTGCAGAACAGAACCAGTGTGAACAGATAAGCTGGCGGTGTGTGTTGAGGGCGTGTCGACCGGACGGTCAGTTAACTGCACAGGTCCTTCACTCAGCTAAATACAGAGAAACGTCCCATAATGCCAATGACCAAACAACAGTAATGTAGTAACTGTAACTGTCTTTGGCAAATTATTTGAGGAAAACAAATACCGCAGCAGTACGTGGAGAAGCATCCGTCCACGTAGATGCTTCACTCTGTGTGAATCACCATCAGTGGAGAACTGGAGAACTGCCGCTCTGGTGTTACGCGTCTTCTCCAGTGTGAATTGAGCTGCTGTGGCTCCAAACTATCTGCCGCTCATCATCGTTCTTCAGACATGAAAAACAAGAAAGCTGTCGAACAGTTTAAAGAACGTGGCGTGTGGGAGTCTATTACTGCCACGTGTCAGAGTTGACCACCTCCCTCACATCAGTCTCATCTGTGCTGCTCGTTGCCCCTCCGTCACCCCCGACTGATTCAGTGGGTGAAGTAGTTTGTAACAGAAACATCCTGAGAACACAGAGACGAGCAGACGGACTGTCAGACTGTCCACACTGAGTAATGACAGCTGGGCCCAACACCGGGTCAGGGTCCTCACCTGGGCTCTGATAATAAGAACCACCTCAGACCACAGCTGCAGTGTGTGTATCTGTGTGTGTGTGTGTGTGTGTTCAGTACGGTGGCCCTGAGAGGTCAACACACTATGTAAAAAGATAGTGTCATGTCATAAGACGAGCATGCAGACATGTGAGAGATGTTTTATGTGAATGTCTTTAAAGTCTCACTTCTCTCTGAATGATAATCCAGTGATCAGGTGAATTGATCATGAGCTCATTAATAATGTGAGTGTGAAGAGAAACATTTCAGCACAAAGTAACTTCCATCACTCCTGTTCAGAATGAAGTCAGAGCTCTGACCACGACTGGAGACGAGAAGCAGACTGAGAGGATGAACTCACAGCTAACATCAGCGTGCTAACCAGCTAGCAGCTAATCAATTATTATTAATCAGCTTTTGAAAAGGGAAACATTCTGATGTCAGCTTATCTAAACTGTGTTTAACAGCAGAGAAAACCTCTTAAACGTTGTTTGTTCAACTACATATTTTATGACTTTACTAAAGTGACTCAAACATTAGAAAAAGGGAAATATTGCCTGTATTCATATTTCCATGGAAGCTGTTCACCACCTGGTACAAAGACTGTGTTTGGGCTGAAACAGTCAGTTACAGACTAGACACACACACACACACACACACACACACACACACACACACACACAGGTGCAGGTGCAGGTGCAGGTGCACCGTCACCTTTCCACGACCCCATACACAACTTTCAGAGATCAATGTTCAGACAGTTTCAGTCAGAACCATCAAAGTGTTGTTTACTAACACTTGTACGTTCAGAGTGTAAACATGCTGCAGGTGACAGAACCCTCAGTTCTGTCTGTGCTGCACAACACAGGTCTGATCATCATCAGTTCTCAAGATATTCTGGACCGAGCAGACGGGCGGCGCCGTCCACACAGCAGTGAAACTGGAGATGTTTCTTGTGGGACTGAAGTCATAAAACATGAGCGAGGAGGAGACAACAAACAGGAAGTGATGACAAGCAGGGAGCGAGGAGGAGGAGGAGGAGGAGGAGGAGGAGGAGGAGGAGGAGAGGCAGGTGGAGAACACAAACATTAATGGATGCTATAAAACGCATGCTGCATAAAGAAATGATATTAGCATTGCAAATATGATCCTCCTCCTCCTCTGAGTACCACTGGATCTACCTGGTTACATTCAGTTAAATCACGTCGGACTCTGGCAGTTTAAGCCGTAATAAGAAGAACAGCCTCTGCTGGTTGACCTTGGCATGTTGCATAAGGAGATGTACGACTCTCCCGGGAGATGAGATATTCTGAGGGTTGAAGAAAACACTTTTCCTCTGCAGATTTATTCATGACGCTCCAACATATCACAGTCGATCCTGTCTTTACATCTCTATGCATGAGACGGACCCACAAACACATGCAGGGCATCACAGAAAG
The DNA here is from genome assembly GCF_904848185.1 of Acanthopagrus latus. Lineage (NCBI taxonomy): Eukaryota > Metazoa > Chordata > Actinopteri > Spariformes > Sparidae > Acanthopagrus > Acanthopagrus latus. The sequence continues at coordinate 447,688 of NC_051044.1, forward strand.
AAAGAAGTCCCCATTCAAACCCGCCGCTGACGATGACGACCACTTCCTGTTTACATACAGACGAGTGGCTGGCGTGACATGACGGCAGCAGGAAGAGAGTCAGACGCCTCAGTGTTCATGAGCTGCAACCAGCAAGTCTGAGGTGCAGGTAGAGAGCCAGCAGCATGCAGCTAGTTAGCCTCAACCAGGATTAGCTGTAGCTTAGCTTTACAGAGTGGCTTATTAACAAGGCTTTTATTGTGAAAGACTGACAGGAAGAGACAGGCTTTGATTTCACTGACAATCACAGAGGACATTATTATTATTTCATAAAACTGTCATCACAAACTAAGTGTTGTTTACTTTTATTAACCGGAGCATTCACAGAGAGCAGTGACATCACAGAAAACAGTGACATCACAGAGAGCAGTGACATCACAGAAAACAGTGACATCACAGAGAGCAGTGACATCACAGAAAACAGTGACGTCACAGAGAGCAGTGACATCACAGAAAACAGTGACATCACAGAGAGCAGTGACATCACAGAAAACAGTGACATCACAGAGAGCAGTGACATCACAGAAAACAGTGACATCACAGAGAGCAGTGACATCACAGAGAACAGTGACAACACAGAGAGCAGTGACATCACAGAGAGCAGTGACATCACAGAGAACAGTGACAACACAGAGAGCAGTGACATCACAGAGATCAGCTGTTTCCTGTCCTGCTCTCTCTGAGCTACTCTTCACTGTACAGTGACACACTGATGTGTCCATGTGCACTGTGATGTCACTGTGATGTCACTGTGATGTCACTGCAGGACTACAGGACTGTATCTATAAAGCTGACAGGACAAAGGAAACTCTGCTGAGGCAAACGAATTAATCTTTTATCTTTATCGTATCAGGAGGACGGATCATCTCTGAACCTGGACTCTCGCGGTTCTGGTTGTGTGGGAGGACACTGATCTCATCCTGCCAGCGTGTCAGTTACAACCTACACATTTTATCATATAATCACAGTGACATCGACCCGTCCGTCTCCTGGAGGTGTGTTTCTACAACATCAGGGCTTCACTGGACCTTTCAGCGGTTCTGTTTAAGTGCTAGGTTCGGGTCGGATCATCATCTTGGTTGAATATTCATAGTTTACTGTGACAAATGTGTTTATTAACGTTTAACAAACACACTGACTGTCTCAGACTTTAAGCTCTCAGCTAACTGAAGTCATAAAACTGAGCAGAAAGGTTTAGTTTAGTCTTGGTTCAGGGAAACACGAGAGCAATAAACGGAGTGAACTTGAGATTCTGTTGATCTGAGGGAGGATTCTGGGTCTCAGCTGTGTGAGGCTGATAAACACATCTCACCTTTTCTATTGTACTGTCGGCGCCGCGAGCCGCTCGGGACCCTCAGCACTAAATCCTGAATGGGTCTGCCACCACAGTCACATCAGAGAGTACACACAATACACCTCTGTTACATTTAGATACAGCAAATCCCTTTTCAGGGTAAAGCAAACAGCTTTTATCAGTGTGAGAATGGAGCCTGTTAAGCACACAGAGCTAATCCCTTTAGCATTATTGGATATTACAGCAGCTGCACTGAAGCACGCAGACACTTTGTGTTTGTGTTCGACTTAAAAAGTTGAGTTTTGTACAGAAAATAATGTTCAGGAAACTTCAGGAGGAACATTAAAAATGTCTGAGCGGCTGATGGAGGATGAAACATACGTATGTGCAGTATGTGAGCGAACAGATAATGAGACTGTGAGTGATTCTGATCTTCAGTAACTCACAGCTCCTGTCTCAAACGAAGCAGAGACACATGTTGTGTCAGATAATGACGCAATAACTCAGCTGGACAGATGAACCGCGCGGGACTCAGACCAGAACAAACATTATTTATTTCTGTAAATTCATGTCTGCTGTTGTTCTGTCACGTCATTCAGACTTCTCACCGGAGTGATTATCTCATATCAGGGTTACTGTTTATAATAAGGAGCTAACGAGCCACATGTCAGGTCACTCACACTAACATGCTCGCTAACGTTACCCGCCTGAGACGACTGTGATTGGTTCACTGCAAAAACTCAAAATCTTAACCAAGTTAATTTGTCTTGTCTCCCCAGAGTATCTCATCAGACTTAACGTAGAGATTTAATCCACATCACAGAGGACGCAGCCTGTCAGGATGGAGGACATGTAGAGATGTTCTGATGACGCGAGCAGCCAGAAGTTTCTCCAGCGCTGATGCCGATACTCAATCAGAACCTCTATTAAATATTACAAACATTACAAATTATTACTGGCTGTTCCAATCAAGTCCCCGAGCACACAGTCACACACAGAGCTGGTACAGAATCAGCAACAACAACAACAATAATAATGCTAATAATACTTTACTATATTTATCTAACATCTAAATCAACTTTATTATAACTCACATGACTTTCTCTACATTTGGCTTGGACATGTTTTGCTTGTGTGTGAACGTGTGTGTGTGTGTATATGTTGCTGTGTGTGTGTGTATATGTTGCTGTGTGTGTTTATGTGTGTGTGCATGTTCAGTTCATTAGTGTCAGTTTCTCTCAGTGTTGCGCTCAGATTGCGTGGGAGGATCTTCTCTTCCTTCTCTTTGTGTTTTGCTCTTCGTCTTCCTCACGCTGGCCTCTTGAACACATTGACAGCCTCCTTCACATCCTCTCCTCTCCTCCCCTCCTCTCCCCTCCTCTCCTCTCCTCTCCTCCCCTCCTCTCCTCCCCTCCTCTCCTCTCCTCTCCTCTCCTCTCCTCTCCCCTCCTCTCCTCTCCTCTCCTCTCCTCTCCTCCTCTCCCCTCCTCATCCTCCCTCCCTCCTGCCTTCATTGCATCACTCCTCCCTTTCCTTCATGTCTTCTCTCCCTCTTTTCTCCCGTCATGTCTGCTTTGCTCTCTGCTTCGCTGTCTGCCAGTGTGTGTGTTTGCATGTGTGAGTTAGGCGCTTCAGTGTGTCACGCATGTGTGTGTTTGTTTATTATGTGTGTGTTTGTTTATTGTGTGTTTGTTTATTATGTGTGTGTTTGTTTATTGTGTGTGTGTGTGTGTGTGTGTGTGTGTGTGTGTGTGTGTGTGTGTGCAGGGCGAGCAGCTTCTTCCTCTCCCCTCATCTGTATTCTGCTCGTCTCAGGCCAGGTAGGTAATGACAAGCAGCAAAGGCCAGGATGTCAGAGCTGCACTCAGCTGCTGGCTGCCTGCTGACGTCAACACACACACACAAACACACACACACACACACACACACACACACACACACACACACACACACACACACACACACACACACACACACCCATCCCTGCAGCTAACAGACTCACAAAAACATGCAGGTCTTTGCTCACTCGCTCGTTCTTTTTCTTCCCTCGGTCACTAAAGTATCTCCAACATGTGGAGGCAGGAACAACGCTGGCTGAATCTGTGTGTGTCTGTGAATGTGCAGAGAACAGAGTCACTGATCCAGGAACACAACAGCCATGTTGATTTCTTTCCTGCATGACCTGTTTCTCATTTGTATATGAGGAAAGCCTCGACAGAGTCGTGGTGCTGCTGGTCTGTGCTGTGGTTAGCAACACTTTGCTTGACAGTAGAAGTTGAGACGCTCTGGTCCTGTTGAAGAAGCTGGACAGATCTGAGGTGGACAACCACAGGGAGGGCGGCAGCCACGACACGGATCAGCTAGCTAGCGTGCTGTTTCCTACCTGTATGTTCAGTGTGTTGTCAGGTGTTGATGGCTTGGGTCATTTTGTTTTTCTCTTAATTTCTGAGGTGTGAATTACTTTTTGATGCTACGTTATGTTAGCATACACAGAAGAGTTGGAATAAAAGACGACCTCTCTCTCCACCTTCACTGCTCTTCACTCTGTCGCTGCAGGCTCGAAGGAAAAAACCTTGAAATCACCTGAAAACCTTTCAGACGCATCCTCGTCCATCCGTCCTCTTCAATCTGTGGCTCTGTTGTTCTCTGTTGTCCTCTCGGTTTCTCTTTGTCTCCCTGCCATTCTCTTCTCCTCCATCCTCTCTCTTTTATTTCCTCTCACCACAGATCCTCCTGTGCTTTCCTTCTTTTTTCTCCCCAGTCTCCCAATTTACTCCACAGAAGATCACTCTGTACTTTGCTGCTTTATCTGCAGCCTCCCTGCAGATCTCTTATCGCCTCCTGCTTTCTCTTTTATCTTCCTTTTCCTTTGCAGACTCGACTGCTCCTCGATATCAGACGACTGACCTTTACTCTCATATCCACGCGGCTTTTTAATTAGACACGTCTTCACAAACACCATCAGTTATATTCAGAATGTCTTGGTGGAATATCTGTTTTTATTTTCAAATAATGTGACTAATTCTTCGTTATGTTCTGTTATTGGAGCATTAAAGAGTTTATGATGCTAAACTATATAACTGCTGACTTCTGAACAGTCCAAAGTTCACATCCTGTCACAAAGGCCACGTCAGCAGTTCACACAGATTCTGACTGCTGATTTAAAGTCTTCCTTAGTGCTTTTTCTGCATCGTTCAGTCGCTGAAAAGAATGAAACAATTCAACCTCCATGTTCTGACGTTCTGATGTTCTGATGTTCTGATGATCTGATGTTCTGATGATCTGATGTTCTGACGTTCTGATGATCTGATGTTCTGACGTTCTGATGTTCTGACGTTCTGATGATCTGATGTTCTGATGATCTGATGTTCTGATGTTCTGATGATCTGATGATCTGATGTTCTGACGTTCTGATGATCTGATGTTCTGACGTTCTGATGATCTGACGTTCTGATGATCTGACGTTCTGATGATCTGATGTTCTGATGTTCTGATGATCTGAAGTTCTGATGATCTGATGTTCTGATGATCTGATGTTCTGATGTTCTGATGATCTGATGATCTGATGTTCTGATGATCTGAAGTTCTGATGATCTGATGTTCTGATGATCTGATGTTCTGATGATCTGACGTTCTGATGATCTGATGATCTGATGTTCTGATGATCTGATGTTCTGATGATCTGATGTTCTGATGATCTGAAGTTCTGATGATCTGAAGTTCTGATGATCTGATGTTCTGATGATCTGATGTTCTGATGATCTGACGTTCTGATGATCTGACGTTCTGATGATCTGATGTTCTGATGATCTGATGTTCTGATGATCTGAAGTTCTGATGATCTGATGATCTGAAGTTCTGATGATCTGATGTTCTGATGTTCTGATGATCTGAAGTTCTGATGATCTGATGTTCTGATGTTCTGATGTTCTGATGATCTGAAGTTCTGATGATCTGATGATCTGATGTTCTGATGTTCTCGTCCTCGTTCTCGTGACAGTGACTTCTGTTGAATCAGCTTTAAGTTGCCGTCTCACCTTCATCTGCTCTCAGCTGACGACTGATCTCAGTAACACTTAAAGAGATTCATCACCTGCATAAGTAGGTGATAATAACCAAGTAATACATTTTAAATGACCACAATAATAATTACCTCCAAATACATAAAGAAAAAAATACCCCAATATTATCAGAATCGGCTGTTTTCCAATAAGCAGTTGATAATTAGCTGCTCATTTCTTTAATTATCATTAATTAAATTACAGGAAACTTCTTCAGGTCGGTAAACTGAATTTCATAAAACATGACTTTCTTTCAGCTCTGGAACAAATCTGCTAAATGTTTTCTTTAATAGTTTGTTAATTTACAGACATCTTAGTTACAGTAAGTTTTTTACTGACAAACAGTTTAATAACCAAGAATCAGGTGAATTATTGAAGTCTCTCCTTCGTTCTGGCCACATGGTGACGTCTCACTGAAACGTCTCCTTCAGTTTCATGAGCTGCAGAAGTTGCAGAGAAACTGGTTGAAATCATCTCGCTTGTGTTTCTGCGGCTCCAAAGAGAAAGTGTCTGAAACACTTCCACTGCTTTAGTCACAGATAAACGTGAGAGTAGTTCTGATGTTCTGCTGCAGCGGGTCGGTGTTATAAGGCTGCAGGATTCCCTCCAGCCGGCGCCGACAGGCCCGTTAGGCAGCTCAGAGGCTGGGAGCTTATCGGCTGCCACTGTGGCCCGAAGCAGTTCAGGCGGACGAGAGTCTCCCTGTGGACGGGACACGAGTCCATCAGACGGGTTTACCTGAGTCCAGCTCTTAGAGAGGCTTAGTCCTGCTGACGACTGAGCCAGAGATCAGAGCCCGGAGCTCACGGTGTCGGCCGGACTCTCACCTGTGATAACGCTCAGTCCTCCTCAGGGACGAAGGACGGCAGAACCCTCCTAATCTCTGCCTCTGGCCGGGTTTACCGCTCAGAACCAGAACTTCAATCACTGACAACTTTGGCATTAAAGGATATTTGTACTTCATCAAAACCCGATTTAAATTCCCTCCGCTGGTTAACGCTGATCGAGTTCATTCATCATCAGCGTGTGTGAGCCCGATGACACTTTGTCTTTCTACACATTAGTACAGTTTGTCTGTTTGTTCGTTCTCGACTCTGACTTCAGTTTATTAAACTCGTCACAGCGTCGACTCTCAGCCAGCGACGTCCTGCAGAGTCGAACCAAGACACCAACCAACGCTTGAGCTCTTACGCTCAGTTTCTACAAGTTTCCCTTCCATTTAAAACTCTTACATTCAAATTAAAGCCCTCAAGAAAAAACAGCTCAGCCAGCAGATGAACTGAGCTTTGTGTTTTACAATCACAGACAAGTTGAAGCTGAATGATTCTTCATGATGAAACTTAAGTTTGTAAGAATCCTGACAAACAAACATCCAAAGAGCTCCAGACTCATTATTCACCTGCAGCCTGCTGGAGTTTGGCTGAAGCTTATTAAAGCTGCTCAGCAGATTGAGTTTCACACACTCATTTCATTTAGCCACAGTTCCCAAAAAAAACTGTGATAAGATGTAAAGGTCATGCAATTATGGTGAGAACCTTTAAACTTTCCAACAAGTTTCCTACAAACTTTTCTCACATTACAGCAAAATCCAGCTGCACTAATTGTGCAGCATCTTTAATAACTTGCTGTAACCCAACAACAACAACACACAACACACAACGTAACACCTGAGCAGTGCAGCTGCTGTCATTTATTAAATCCTCATGGTGTAATGATCCATCAGGAACAAGCAGCCTGAGGTGAAACAGCCATGAGATGATCTCTCTTCATGCAGCCGCTCACCAACAACACGTTACGTCTCATCTGGATTCCAGCACTTGTTAACCAGAACCGGAACATCTCGACTGCCTTTTATATCTGAGTCGTTCCACTGCAGAATGTGACTGTTGAGTTTCATATCAAAGGCTTCCTCCATCTGCACGGATGGAAATGAGATTATTCAGCGGCGGCTCGTCGGCCTCAGGCTGATGAACTGCGACACAGATCGTCACCCGTTAGGAACGATGCAGTGATGCTCTGCTCGACGTGGATCTTTGCCACATTGTGATTTGTTGGTGATTTGTAACTGAAGCGTAACAGAGAGTTACTTTGTTCTCTTGTTTTTAAAATGATTGTTGTCGTGATGATATTTCCTGCTGATCATAATCAAAGACACGAGATGAGATGACGAACAAGACTCACTGATGTCAGCTTCATCTGCTCAACTCTGTGACAGACCTGTTATCACGGGACTGACAGAGGGAGGAACAGAGTACAAATACTTAGTTACTGGAAGAGACGGGGAAGGCTGGAATGTGGAGAAAAGGCGTGTTAGTGTCTCGTATCTGCAGAGAGTTTCTGATTTTCTCTCTTTGTTGCTGCTCGGGACGCTTTACCAACCCAACATGTGACGTTTTACTCTGATACTCTGAGTCCATGTCAGAGCCTGAACTCTGTTACTGTACTGGAGGAAACAAGCTGGATCAGAGCTTCTACTTTTACTGAGTCTGTTTTTACAGAAGTACCTGAACGTCTCCTGGAGGAGAAAGGAGAGGACTGCTCTCTGTGAACTCTCCCTGAATAAATAAAGCTTTGAAAATGTTCCTGACCTTCTCCGTCGTCACTGACGGCCGCTGGCGATCGACCTCTTCAGTCAGTGTGA